>NW_027476102.1:2307500-2324477 GCF_051020955.1 Megalopta genalis
CCTTTCGTCGTTATTTACACCGGACGGACTCACGGCCGGCTCTAGCTGGGTGTCATATATATATACGTCCCACGCTCATGCTGCCACTAGCGCGCAACAGAGTAGGGTGTCAATGACAACGACACAGCATTGAAACGAGCTACACAAGCCGGTCTCTCTTGATACCAATGTAAACGAGCATTAAGTTATCTTCAGACTGCCCGATATTTTCGTCCTTTGGACTTTCCCAACGATTCCTTTTTTTCTTTTTTTTTTACACCACAGCGAAGACTTGAGGAAGCGTGATTAGCACGCTCGCATCCCTCCCTGTCCTACTACAACTGTGTGTGTGTGTGTAAAGAAAGAAAAAAGAATACATTGGCTTTCTCTCTATCGAGAAGATGGCCTACGCAACGCAGATCAAAGGCCTAATACGTGTAATATAATACGCGTCTGGCCGTGTATAAATCACGCACGAATGATCTGGTCGGGCCCAACTCTTCTCGTACGCTTATTTTTCCGTGTTGAGGCACTATCATAAAATCACACAAACCCCAACACGTGTGTGTCTTGGAAGGAAGATGGCCTACGCAACGCAGATCAAAGGCCTAATACGTGTAGTACACACGTCTGCCGTGTAAATCACGCACGAATGATCTGGTCGGGCCCAACTCTTCTCCACCACACCACATCCCAACTTTGTACATTTTTATATATTTTTGTGCGTTGGGGCACCTTCATAATCACAAACCCCAACAACACATATATCTCTCTCTCTTTGAAAGATTTGTTGTGGCCTACGCAACGCAGATCAAAGGCCTAATACGTGTAGTACACACGTCTGGCCGTGTAAATCACGCACGAATGATCTGGCGGGCTCAACAATATCTTTTTTTTTTATATGAATTCTTATCCACAAACTAATCGAATTCATTTTCTCTCCTCCTCTCCTCTCTCTTTGAGATATATTGGAACATTGTAATGATCCTTCCGCAGGTTCACCTACGGAAACCTTGTTACGACTTTTACTTCCTCTAAATAATCAAGTTTGGTCATCTTCCCGGCATCATCGGCAATGCCGAAACATTGCCGCGCACCAGTCCGAAGACCTCACTAAATCATTCAATCGGTAGTAGCGACGGGCGGTGTGTACAAAGGGCAGGGACGTAATCAACGCGAGCTTATGACTCGCGCTTACTGGGAATTCCTCGTTCATGGGGAATAATTGCAAGCCCCAATCCCTAGCACGAAGGAGGTTCAGCGGGTTACCCGGGCCTTTCGGCCAGGGAACACACGCTGATTCCTTCAGTGTAGCGCGCGTGCGGCCCAGAACATCTAAGGGCATCACAGACCTGTTATTGCTCAATCTCGTGCGGCTAGAAGCCGCCTGTCCCTCTAAGAAGATTTGTTTGTACGTTGGTAGTAAAAACCCCACCGGCAGAAGCCGAGAGCCTTCGAGATACCATAATTACGTCTATTTAGCAGGCTAGAGTCTCGTTCGTTATCGGAATTAACCAGACAAATCGCTCCACCAACTAAGAACGGCCATGCACCACCACCCACCGAATCAAGAAAGAGCTATCAATCTGTCAATCCTTCCGGTGTCCGGGCCTGGTGAGGTTTCCCGTGTTGAGTCAAATTAAGCCGCAGGCTCCACTCCTGGTGGTGCCCTTCCGTCAATTCCTTTAAGTTTCAGCTTTGCAACCATACTTCCCCCGGAACCCAAAAGCTTTGGTTTCCCGGAAGCTGCCCGCCGAGTCATCGTAGGAACTTCGGCGGATCGCTAGCTGGCATCGTTTATGGTTAGAACTAGGGCGGTATCTGATCGCCTTCGAACCTCTAACTTTCGTTCTTGATTAATGAAAACATTTTTGGCAAATGCTTTCGCTTCTGTCCGTCTTGCGACGATCCAAGAATTTCACCTCTAACGTCGCAATACGAATGCCCCCATCTGTCCCTATTAATCATTACCTCGGGGTTCCGAAAACCAACAAAATAGAACCGAGGTCCTATTCCATTATTCCATGCACACAGTATTCAGGCGAAGGTAGCCTGCTTTGAGCACTCTAATTTGTTCAAAGTAAACGTACCGGCCCACCTCGACACTCAGTGAAGAGCACCGCGATGGGATATTAGTTGGACCGCCCCGTGAAGAGCAAAGCCCACCGGTAGGACGTACCACATAATGCCAGTTAAACACCGCGAGCGATGAACCGACACTGTGACACACAGATTCAACTACGAGCTTTTTAACCGCAACAACTTTAATATACGCTATTGGAGCTGGAATTACCGCGGCTGCTGGCACCAGACTTGCCCTCCAATGGATCCTCGTTAAAGGATTTAAAGTGTACTCATTCCGATTACGGGGCCTCGGATGAGTCCCGTATCGTTATTTTTCGTCACTACCTCCCCGTGCCGGGAGTGGGTAATTTGCGCGCCTGCTGCCTTCCTTGGATGTGGTAGCCGTTTCTCAGGCTCCCTCTCCGGAATCGAACCCTGATTCCCCGTTACCCGTTACAACCATGGTAGGCGCAGAACCTACCATCGACAGTTGATAAGGCAGACATTTGAAAGATGCGTCGCCGGTGCTATAAGACCATGCGATCAGCACAAAGTTATTCAGAGTCACCAAAGCAAACGATGGACGAGTGTAAACACCCGCCACCGATTGGTTTTGATCTAATAAAAGCGTTCCTACCATCTCTGGTCGGAACTCTGTTTTGCATGTATTAGCTCTAGAATTACCACAGTTATCCAAGTAAATTTTAGTACGATCTAAGAAACCATAACTGATTTAATGAGCCATTCGCGGTTTCACCTTAATACGGCATGTACTGAGACATGCATGGCTTAATCTTTGAGACAAGCATATGACTACTGGCAGGATCAACCAGGGAACTATACAATATGTATATATAAAATGGACAAAATTTAAATCCTTTTCCATCGTCGCCTGTTTCATATATATATGTCAGGTCGACACACCACTTTTCTCTTTCAAATATGTACAAGTTTTGCCACATTCCGCGCTTGTAACATATCTTCTTTAACGCTCAATTTCTTTCATTTTTCTACCATACAGATATTTTACCGTACGCCCAAAAACGTACGTATTATATTTTTGTTCTATCGTAAAATCACATTTTTCTACGTACGCCAGCTTCGTACGTTTCTATCTTTGCCTTCATAAAATCACAAGATAATTTTATCTTCAAGAGTCTCGCTATTAACATCTTGTAAGATAAATGTACGTCCCAGCTAAAACGTACAAATACTTCAAGTTAAGTAATAATATATCATCGCTATTGACAAATTTTTAAGATCCAAGACACAGTTCTCTCTATATGTTTTAATATTTTTTATGTACTCAAATATATTCAAAGGAAAAAGTACATGGGTGATGCCATAGTCGTGGAAGCGCGTACGCTCACGCTGATCTTCTGACCGCCGGAAGCACGAAACCTCTGATCTGGGCAAAATCGGCAAGCCGAGGAAGAACGGACAGGACACATGCTGGACTGGCGAGAAAGCGTGTTCTTCCGCTCGCGCTAGGCATTTCGATTTCTGACACCTCTTGATTTAAAAAATCAGTTTTTTGATAGTTTTCTCTCTCCACTGGGCTATTCATTTTAGCCACAGTTTTCAATTGGTACGATTTGCTTCCAAATCTTACAGATGCATTTTAAAAAATTTTTCCATCGCTCGGACAGAAGAGTCGATTGCTCAGTGAGTACGAGTATACATACAAAGTGCATACGGGTAACCAACCCCGTAGGGCTTGCCACATATGGGCCATTCGGTCAAAGACACCGACCCGTGGCCACGCTGTGTGGAGAAAAGTCCGTAACGTAAACGGCACGAAACAGTCAGGACCGAAGCCCCGAAGGAGCTCTGAGACAGCTTCTCGACCGAGATCGTAGAATTGGCCCAAAACCCGCTCTGCTCCGTCCGCCTCGCACGGACCGTGTATCTCTTATAGATACCGAACGGCCGGCAAGGACGCCGGCGCCGCCGGCCGAATAGCACGCGCGCTTATGAGTGTAAACCGCCGCGGCAACAGACCGCCCGGCCGTGCTGTTGTAACATAGCGCGTGAACGAACGAAAAAAAAATTTATAGTAAACATTAAAATAAATTACACTACCGTAAACTAGACAAAAAATTACACATTTTTTCCCAATATGAAAATTTTCACAAACTTTTCAAAGTCCCATCGCATCGAGTAAACTTTTTTAATAACGCTTCCGCACGATTCTAAATGCTTAATCCATATGTGAAATCGTTCACTGATCACGAATATCGTATTTAAAAAAATTACAAAAATTTATTTTTCCAAATAATCAAAAAAAACCGAAAAATCACAAGAGTAAAGTACCATTATTTTAAACAATATGTCGTTCTAAATGCTTAATCCCTATGTAAAAAAGTTATCTAAGCAAGAATATGTAATTGAAAAAAATTAGAAAAATTTATTTTAGCCGTAAATCGAAAATAATGGGGACACCGGAGCTGTTCGAAGCGCCGAGACGCGCCGCGTACGGCCGAATATTTTCCAAGTCCCAACGTACCGATCAAGAGTAAAGTACCATTTTCCTACATTAGATTTCGTTCTAAATGCTTAATCCCTATGTAAAAACGTTAGTTAAGCAAGAATATCGTATTTTTAAAAAAATCTAATGATAGGATTTCCCAGAAAATTGAAAAAACCGTAAAATGTCAAGAGTAAAGTGCCATTTTCTGACATTAGATTTCGTTCTAAATGCTTAATCCCTATGTAGAAACGTTAGTTAAGCAAGAATATCGTATTTTTAAAAAAATCTAATGATAGGATTTTTCAGAAAATTGAAAAAACCGTAAAATGTCAAGAGTAAAGTGCCCTTATTTTAAACAATGTATCGTTCTAAATGCTTAATCCCTATGTAAAAAAGTTATTTTAGCAGGAATATGTTATTGAAAAAAATTAGAAAAATTTATTTTAGCCGTAAATCGAAAATAATGGGGACACCGGAGCTGTTCGAAGCGCCGAGCGCGCCGCGTACGCCCGAATATTTTCAAAGTCCCAACGTACCGATCAAGAGTAAAGTACCATTTTCCTACATTAGATTTCGTTCTAAATGCTTAATCCCTATGTAAAAACGTTAGTTAAGCAAGAATATCGTATTTTTAAAAAAATCTAATGATAGGATTTTCCAGAAAATTGAAAAAACCGAAAAATGTCAAGAGTAAAGTGCCATTTTCTGACATTAGATTTCGTTCTAAATGCTTAATCCCTATGTAGAAACGTTAGTTAAGCAAGAATATCGTATTCTTAAAAAAATCTAATGATAGGATTTTTCAGAAAATTGAAAAAACCGTAAAATGTCAAGAGTAAAGTGCCCTTATTTTAAACAATGTATCGTTCTAAATGCTTAATCCCTATGTAAAAAAGTTATTTAAGCAAGAATATGTTATTGAATAAAATGAGAAAAATTTATTTTAGCCGTAAATCGAAAATAATGGATCGAGCGAATCGGTCGATTGCGCCGAGACGCGCTATGATGCAACAGACGAGCGATTGGAACGCCCGAATATTTTCAAAGTCCCAACGTACCGATCAAGAGTAAAGTACCATTTTCCTACATTAGATTTCGTTCTAAATGCTTAATCCCTATGTAAAAACGTTAGTTAAGCAAGAATATCGTATTTTTAAAAAAATCTAATGATAGGATTTCCCAGAAAATTGAAAAAACCGAAAAATGTCAAGAGTAAAGTGCCATTTTCTGACATTAGATTTCGTTCTAAATGCTTAATCCCTATGTAGAAACGTTAGTTAAGCAAGAATATCGTATTTTTAAAAAAATCTAATGATAGGATTTTTCAGAAAATTGAAAAAACCGTAAAATGTCAAGAGTAAAGTGCCCTTATTTTAAACAATGTATCGTTCTAAATGCTTAATCCATATGTAAAAAAGTTATTTAAGCAGGAATATGTTATTGAATAAAATGAGAAAAATTTATTTTAGCCGTAAATCGAAAATAATGGATCGAGCGAATCGGTCGATTGCGCCGAGACGCGCTATGATGCAACAGACGAGCGATTGGAACGCCCGAATATTTTCAAAGTCCCAACGTACCGATCAAGAGTAAAGTACCATTTTCCTACATTAGATTTCGTTCTAAATGCTTAATCCCTATGTAAAAACGTTAGTTAAGCAAGAATATCGTATTTTTAAAAAAATCTAATGATAGGATTTCCCAGAAAATTGAAAAAACCGAAAAATGTCAAGAGTAAAGTGCCATTTTCTGACATTAGATTTCGTTCTAAATGCTTAATCCCTATGTAGAAACGTTAGTTAAGCAAGAATATCGTATTTTTAAAAAAATCTAATGATAGGATTTTTCAGAAAATTGAAAAAACCGTAAAATGTCAAGAGTAAAGTGCCCTTATTTTAAACAATGTATCGTTCTAAAGGCTTAATCCCTATGTAAAAAAGTTATTTAAGCAGGAATATGTTATTGAAAAAAATTAGAAAAATTTATTTTAGCCGTAAATCGAAAATAATGGATCGAGCGAATCGGTCGATTGCGCCGAGACGCGCTATGATGCAACAGACGAGCGATTGGAACGCCCGAATATTTTCAAAGTCCCAACGTACCGATCAAGAGTAAAGTACCATTTTCCTACATTAGATTTCGTTCTAAATGCTTAATCCCTATGTAAAAACGTTAGTTAAGCAAGAATATCGTATTTTTAAAAAAATCTAATGATAGGATTTCCCAGAAAATTGAAAAAACCGAAAAATGTCAAGAGTAAAGTGCCATTTTCTGACATTAGATTTCGTTCTAAATGTTTAATCCCTATGTAGAAACGTTAGTTAAGCAAGAATATCGTATTTTTAAAAAAATCTAATGATAGGATTTTTCAGAAAATTGAAAAAACCGTAAAATGTCAAGAGTAAAGTGCCCTTATTTTAAACAATGTATCGTTCTAAATGCTTAATCCATATGTAAAAAAGTTATTTAAGCAGGAATATGTTATTGAATAAAATGAGAAAAATTTATTTTAGCCGTAAATCGAAAATAATTGATCGAGCGAATCGGTCGATTGCGCCGAGACGCGCTATGATGCAACAGACGAGCGATTGGAACGCCCGAATATTTTCAAAGTCCCAACGTACCGATCAAGAGTAAAGTACCATTTTCCTACATTAGATTTCGTTCTAAATGCTTAATCCCTATGTAAAAACGTTAGTTAAGCAAGAATATCGTATTTTTAAAAAAATCTAATGATAGGATTTCCCAGAAAATTGAAAAAACCGAAAAATGTCAAGAGTAAAGTGCCATTTTCTGACATTAGATTTCGTTCTAAATGCTTAATCCCTATGTAGAAACGTTAGTTAAGCAAGAATATCGTATTTTTAAAAAAATCTAATGATAGGATTTTTCAGAAAATTGAAAAAACCGTAAAATGTCAAGAGTAAAGTGCCCTTATTTTAAACAATGTATCGTTCTAAATGCTTAATCCCTATGTAAAAAAGTTATTTAAGCAGGAATATGTTATTGAATAAAATGAGAAAAATTTATTTTAGCCGTAAATCGAAAATAATGGATCGAGCGAATCGGTCGATTGCGCCGAGACGCGCTATGATGCAACAGACGAGCGATTGGAACGCCCGAATATTTTCAAAGTCCCAACGTACCGATCAAGAGTAAAGTACCATTTTCCTACATTAGATTTCGTTCTAAATGCTTAATCCCTATGTAAAAACGTTAGTTAAGCAAGAATATCGTATTTTTAAAAAAATCTAATGATAGGATTTCCCAGAAAATTGAAAAAACCGTAAAATGTCAAGAGTAAAGTGCCATTTTCTGACATTAGATTTCGTTCTAAATGCTTAATCCCTATGTAGAAACGTTAGTTAAGCAAGAATATCGTATTTTTAAAAAAATCTAATGATAGGATTTTTCAGAAAATTGAAAAAACCGTAAAATGTCAAGAGTAAAGTGCCCTTATTTTAAACAATGTATCGTTCTAAATGCTTAATCCCTATGTAAAAAAGTTATTTTAGCAGGAATATGTTATTGAAAAAAATTAGAAAAATTTATTTTAGCCGTAAATCGAAAATAATGGGGACACCGGAGCTGTTCGAAGCGCCGAGCGCGCCGCGTACGCCCGAATATTTTCAAAGTCCCAACGTACCGATCAAGAGTAAAGTACCATTTTCCTACATTAGATTTCGTTCTAAATGCTTAATCCCTATGTAAAAACGTTAGTTAAGCAAGAATATCGTATTTTTAAAAAAATCTAATGATAGGATTTTCCAGAAAATTGAAAAAAACCGAAAAATGTCAAGAGTAAAGTGCCATTTTCTGACATTAGATTTCGTTCTAAATGCTTAATCCCTATGTAGAAACGTTAGTTAAGCAAGAATATCGTATTCTTAAAAAAAAATCTAATGATAGGATTTTTCAGAAAATTGAAAAAACCGTAAAATGTCAAGAGTAAAGTGCCCTTATTTTAAACAATGTATCGTTCTAAATGCTTAATCCCTATGTAAAAAAGTTATTTAAGCAAGAATATGTTATTGAATAAAATGAGAAAAATTTATTTTAGCCGTAAATCGAAAATAATGGATCGAGCGAATCGGTCGATTGCGCCGAGACGCGCTATGATGCAACAGACGAGCGATTGGAACGCCCGAATATTTTCAAAGTCCCAACGTACCGATCAAGAGTAAAGTACCATTTTCCTACATTAGATTTCGTTCTAAATGCTTAATCCCTATGTAAAAACGTTAGTTAAGCAAGAATATCGTATTTTTAAAAAAATCTAATGATAGGATTTCCCAGAAAATTGAAAAAACCGAAAAATGTCAAGAGTAAAGTGCCATTTTCTGACATTAGATTTCGTTCTAAATGCTTAATCCCTATGTAGAAACGTTAGTTAAGCAAGAATATCGTATTTTTAAAAAATCTAATGATAGGATTTTTCAGAAAATTGAAAAAACCGTAAAATGTCAAGAGTAAAGTGCCCTTATTTTAAACAATGTATCGTTCTAAATGCTTAATCCATATGTAAAAAAGTTATTTAAGCAGGAATATGTTATTGAATAAAATGAGAAAAATTTATTTTAGCCGTAAATCGAAAATAATGGATCGAGCGAATCGGTCGATTGCGCCGAGACGCGCTATGATGCAACAGACGAGCGATTGGAACGCCCGAATATTTTCAAAGTCCAACGTACCGATCAAGAGTAAAGTACCATTTTCCTACATTAGATTTCGTTCTAAATGCTTAATCCCTATGTAAAAACGTTAGTTAAGCAAGAATATCGTATTTTTAAAAAAATCTAATGATAGGATTTTCCAGAAAATTGAAAAAACCGAAAAATGTCAAGAGTAAAGTGCCATTTTCTGACATTAGATTTCGTTCTAAATGCTTAATCCCTATGTAGAAACGTTAGTTAAGCAAGAATATCGTATTTTTAAAAAATCTAATGATAGGATTTTTCAGAAAATTGAAAAAACCGTAAAATGTCAAGAGTAAAGTGCCCTTATTTTAAACAATGTATCGTTCTAAATGCTTAATCCCTATGTAAAAAAGTTATTTAAGCAGGAATATGTTATTGAATAAAATGAGAAAAATTTATTTTAGCCGTAAATCGAAAATAATGGATCGAGCGAATCGGTCGATTGCGCCGAGACGCGCTATGATGCAACAGACGAGCGATTGGAACGCCCGAATATTTTCAAAGTCCCAACGTACCGATCAAGAGTAAAGTACCATTTTCCTACATTAGATTTCGTTCTAAATGCTTAATCCCTATGTAAAAACGTTAGTTAAGCAAGAATATCGTATTTTTAAAAAAATCTAATGATAGGATTTCCCAGAAAATTGAAAAAACCGAAAAATGTCAAGAGTAAAGTGCCATTTTCTGACATTAGATTTCGTTCTAAATGCTTAATCCCTATGTAGAAACGTTAGTTAAGCAAGAATATCGTATTTTTAAAAAAATCTAATGATAGGATTTTTCAGAAAATTGAAAAAACCGTAAAATATCAAGAGTAAAGTGCCCTTATTTTAAACAATGTATCGTTCTAAATGCTTAATCCCTATGTAAAAAAGTTATTTTAGCAGGAATATGTTATTGAAAAAATTAGAAAAATTTATTTTAGCCGTAAATCGAAAATAATGGGGACACCGGAGCTGTTCGAAGCGCCGAGCGCGCCGCGTACGCCCGAATATTTTCAAAGTCCCAACGTACCGATCAAGAGTAAAGTACCATTTTCCTACATTAGATTTCGTTCTAAATACTTAATCCCTATGTAAAAACGTTAGTTAAGCAAGAATATCGTATTTTTAAAAAAATCTAATGATAGGATTTTCCAGAAAATTGAAAAAACCGAAAAATGTCAAGAGTAAAGTGCCATTTTCTGACATTAGATTTCGTTCTAAATGCTTAATCCCTATGTAGAAACGTTAGTTAAGCAAGAATATCGTATTCTTAAAAAAATCTAATGATAGGATTTTTCAGAAAATTGAAAAAACCGTAAAATGTCAAGAGTAAAGTGCCCTTATTTTAAACAATGTATCGTTCTAAATGCTTAATCCCTATGTAAAAAAGTTATTTAAGCAAGAATATGTTATTGAATAAAATGAGAAAAATTTATTTTAGCCGTAAATCGAAAATAATGGATCGAGCGAATCGGTCGATTGCGCCGAGACGCGCTATGATGCAACAGACGAGCGATTGGAACGCCCGAATATTTTCAAAGTCCCAACGTACCGATCAAGAGTAAAGTACCATTTTCCTACATTAGATTTCGTTCTAAATGCTTAATCCCTATGTAAAAACGTTAGTTAAGCAAGAATATCGTATTTTTAAAAAAATCTAATGATAGGATTTCCCAGAAAATTGAAAAAACCGAAAAATGTCAAGAGTAAAGTGCCATTTTCTGACATTAGATTTCGTTCTAAATGCTTTAATCCCTATGTAGAAACGTTAGTTAAGCAAGAATATCGTATTTTTAAAAAAAATCTAATGATAGGATTTTCAGAAAATTGAAAAAACCGTAAAATATCAAGAGTAAAGTGCCCTTATTTTAAACAATGTATCGTTCTAAATGCTTAATCCCTATGTAAAAAAGTTATTTAAGCAGGAATATGTTATTGAATAAAATGAGAAAAATTTATTTTAGCCGTAAATCGAAAATAATGGATCGAGCGAATCGGTCGATTGCGCCGAGACGCGCTATGATGCAACAGACGAGCGATTGGAACGCCCGAATATTTTCAAAGTCCCAACGTACCGATCAAGAGTAAAGTACCATTTTCCTACATTAGATTTCGTTCTAAATGCTTAATCCCTATGTAAAAACGTTAGTTAAGCAAGAATATCGTATTTTTAAAAAAATCTAATGATAGGATTTTCCAGAAAATTGAAAAAACCGAAAAATGTCAAGAGTAAAGTGCCATTTTCTGACATTAGATTTCGTTCTAAATGCTTAATCCCTATGTAGAAACGTTAGTTAAGCAAGAATATCGTATTTTTAAAAAAATCTAATGATAGGATTTTTCAGAAAATTGAAAAAACCGTAAAATGTCAAGAGTAAAGTGCCCTTATTTTAAACAATGTATCGTTCTAAATGCTTAATCCCTATGTAAAAAAGTTATTTAAGCAGGAATATGTTATTGAATAAAATGAGAAAAATTTATTTTAGCCGTAAATCGAAAATAATGGATCGAGCGAATCGGTCGATTGCGCCGAGACGCGCTATGATGCAACAGACGAGCGATTGGAACGCCCGAATATTTTCAAAGTCCCAACGTACCGATCAAGAGTAAAGTACCATTTTCCTACATTAGATTTCGTTCTAAATGCTTAATCCCTATGTAAAAACGTTAGTTAAGCAAGAATATCGTATTTTTAAAAAAATCTAATGATAGGATTTCCCAGAAAATTGAAAAAACCGAAAAATGTCAAGAGTAAAGTGCCATTTTCTGACATTAGATTTCGTTCTAAATGCTTAATCCCTATGTAGAAACGTTAGTTAAGCAAGAATATCGTATTTTTAAAAAAAATCTAATGATAGGATTTTTCAGAAAATTGAAAAAACCGTAAAATATCAAGAGTAAAGTGCCCTTATTTTAAACAATGTATCGTTCTAAATGCTTAATCCCTATGTAAAAAAGTTATTTAAGCAGGAATATGTTATTGAATAAAATGAGAAAAATTTATTTTAGCCGTAAATCGAAAATAATGGATCGAGCGAATCGGTCGATTGCGCCGAGACGCGCTATGATGCAACAGACGAGCGATTGGAACGCCCGAATATTTTCAAAGTCCCAACGTACCGATCAAGAGTAAAGTACCATTTTCCTACATTAGATTTCGTTCTAAATGCTTAATCCCTATGTAAAAACGTTAGTTAAGCAAGAATATCGTATTTTTAAAAAAATCTAATGATAGGATTTTCCAGAAAATTGAAAAAACCGAAAAATGTCAAGAGTAAAGTGCCATTTTCTGACATTAGATTTCGTTCTAAATGCTTAATCCCTATGTAGAAACGTTAGTTAAGCAAGAATATCGTATTTTTAAAAAAATCTAATGATAGGATTTCCCAGAAAATTGAAAAAACCGAAAAATGTCAAGAGTAAAGTGCCATTTTCTGACATTAGATTTCGTTCTAAATGCTTAATCCCTATGTAGAAACGTTAGTTAAGCAAGAATATCGTATTTTTAAAAAAATCTAATGATAGGATTTTTCAGAAAATTGAAAAAACCGTAAAATGTCAAGAGTAAAGTGCCCTTATTTTAAACAATGTATCGTTCTAAATGCTTAATCCATATGTAAAAAAGTTATTTAAGCAGGAATATGTTATTGAATAAAATGAGAAAAATTTATTTTAGCCGTAAATCGAAAATAATGGATCGAGCGAATCGGTCGATTGCGCCGAGACGCGCTATGATGCAACAGACGAGCGATTGGAACGCCCGAATATTTTCAAAGTCCCAACGTACCGATCAAGAGTAAAGTACCATTTTCCTACATTAGATTTCGTTCTAAATGCTTAATCCCTATGTAAAAACGTTAGTTAAGCAAGAATATCGTATTTTTAAAAAAATCTAATGATAGGATTTTCCAGAAAATTGAAAAAACCGAAAAATGTCAAGAGTAAAGTGCCATTTTCTGACATTAGATTTCGTTCTAAATGCTTAATCCCTATGTAGAAACGTTAGTTAAGCAAGAATATCGTATTTTTAAAAAAATCTAATGATAGGATTTTTCAGAAAATTGAAAAAACCGTAAAATGTCAAGAGTAAAGTGCCCTTATTTTAAACAATGTATCGTTCTAAATGCTTAATCCCTATGTAAAAAAGTTATTTAAGCAGGAATATGTTATTGAATAAAATGAGAAAAATTTATTTTAGCCGTAAATCGAAAATAATGGATCGAGCGAATCGGTCGATTGCGCCGAGACGCGCTATGATGCAACAGACGAGCGATTGGAACGCCCGAATATTTTCAAAGTCCCAACGTACCGATCAAGAGTAAAGTACCATTTTCCTACATTAGATTTCGTTCTAAATGCTTAATCCCTATGTAAAAACGTTAGTTAAGCAAGAATATCGTATTTTTAAAAAAATCTAATGATAGGATTTCCCAGAAAATTGAAAAAACCGAAAAATGTCAAGAGTAAAGTGCCATTTTCTGACATTAGATTTCGTTCTAAATGCTTAATCCCTATGTAGAAACGTTAGTTAAGCAAGAATATCGTATTTTTAAAAAAATCTAATGATAGGATTTTTCAGAAAATTGAAAAAACCGTAAAATATCAAGAGTAAAGTGCCCTTATTTTAAACAATGTATCGTTCTAAATGCTTAATCCCTATGTAAAAAAGTTATTTTAGCAGGAATATGTTATTGAAAAAAATTAGAAAAATTTATTTTAGCCGTAAATCGAAAATAATGGGGACACCGGAGCTGTTCGAAGCGCCGAGCGCGCCGCGTACGCCCGAATATTTTCAAAGTCCCAACGTACCGATCAAGAGTAAAGTACCATTTTCCTACATTAGATTTCGTTCTAAATACTTAATCCCTATGTAAAAACGTTAGTTAAGCAAGAATATCGTATTTTTAAAAAAATCTAATGATAGGATTTTCCAGAAAATTGAAAAAACCGAAAAATGTCAAGAGTAAAGTGCCATTTTCTGACATTAGATTTCGTTCTAAATGCTTAATCCCTATGTAGAAACGTTAGTTAAGCAAGAATATCGTATTCTTAAAAAAATCTAATGATAGGATTTTTCAGAAAATTGAAAAAACCGTAAAATGTCAAGAGTAAAGTGCCCTTATTTTAAACAATGTATCGTTCTAAATGCTTAATCCCTATGTAAAAAAGTTATTTAAGCAAGAATATGTTATTGAATAAAATGAGAAAAATTTATTTTAGCCGTAAATCGAAAATAATGGATCGAGCGAATCGGTCGATTGCGCCGAGACGCGCTATGATGCAACAGACGAGCGATTGGAACGCCCGAATATTTTCAAAGTCCCAACGTACCGATCAAGAGTAAAGTACCATTTTCCTACATTAGATTTCGTTCTAAATGCTTAATCCCTATGTAAAAACGTTAGTTAAGCAAGAATATCGTATTTTTAAAAAAATCTAATGATAGGATTTCCCAGAAAATTGAAAAAACCGAAAAATGTCAAGAGTAAAGTGCCATTTTCTGACATTAGATTTCGTTCTAAATGCTTAATCCCTATGTAGAAACGTTAGTTAAGCAAGAATATCGTATTTTTAAAAAAAATCTAATGATAGGATTTTCAGAAAATTGAAAAAACCGTAAAATATCAAGAGTAAAGTGCCCTTATTTTAAACAATGTATCGTTCTAAATGCTTAATCCCTATGTAAAAAAGTTATTTAAGCAGGAATATGTTATTGAATAAAATGAGAAAAATTTATTTTAGCCGTAAATCGAAAATAATGGATCGAGCGAATCGGTCGATTGCGCCGAGACGCGCTATGATGCAACAGACGAGCGATTGGAACGCCCGAATATTTTCAAAGTCCCAACGTACCGATCAAGAGTAAAGTACCATTTTCCTACATTAGATGCTTAATCCCTATGTAAAAACGTTAGTTAAGCAAGAATATCGTATTTTTAAAAAAATCTAATGATAGGATTTTCCAGAAAATTGAAAAAACCGAAAAATGTCAAGAGTAAAGTGCCATTTTCTGACATTAGATTTCGTTCTAAATGCTTAATCCCTATGTAGAAACGTTAGTTAAGCAAGAATATCGTATTTTTAAAAAAATCTAATGATAGGATTTTTCAGAAAATTGAAAAAACCGTAAAATGTCAAGAGTAAAGTGCCCTTATTTTAAACAATGTATCGTTCTAAATGCTTAATCCCTATGTAAAAAAGTTATTTAAGCAGGAATATGTTATTGAATAAAATGAGAAAAATTTATTTTAGCCGTAAATCGAAAATAATGGATCGAGCGAATCGGTCGATTGCGCCGAGACGCGCTATGATGCAACAGACGAGCGATTGGAACGCCCGAATATTTTCAAAGTCCCAACGTACCGATCAAGAGTAAAGTACCATTTTCCTACATTAGATTTCGTTCTAAATGCTTAATCCCTATGTAAAAACGTTAGTTAAGCAAGAATATCGTATTTTTAAAAAAATCTAATGATAGGATTTCCCAGAAAATTGAAAAAACCGAAAAATGTCAAGAGTAAAGTGCCATTTTCTGACATTAGATTTCGTTCTAAATGCTTAATCCCTATGTAGAAACGTTAGTTAAGCAAGAATATCGTATTTTTAAAAAATCTAATGATAGGATTTTTCAGAAAATTGAAAAAACCGTAAAATATCAAGAGTAAAGTGCCCTTATTTTAAACAATGTATCGTTCTAAATGCTTAATCCCTATGTAAAAAAGTTATTTTAGCAGGAATATGTTATTGAAAAAAATTAGAAAAATTTATTTTAGCCGTAAATCGAAAATAATGGGGACACCGGAGCTGTTCGAAGCGCCGAGCGCGCCGCGTACGCCGAATATTTTCAAAGTCCCAACGTACCGATCAAGAGTAAAGTACCATTTTCCTACATTAGATTTCGTTCTAAATGCTTAATCCCTATGTAAAAACGTTAGTTAAGCAAGAATATCGTATTTTTAAAAAAATCTAATGATAGGATTTCCCAGAAAATTGAAAAAACCGAAAAATGTCAAGAGTAAAGTGCCATTTTCTGACATTAGATTTCGTTCTAAATGCTTAATCCCTATGTAGAAACGTTAGTTAAGCAAGAATATCGTATTTTTAAAAAAATCTAATGATAGGATTTTCAGAAAATTGAAAAAACCGTAAAATGTCAAGAGTAAAGTGCCCTTATTTTAAACAATGTATCGTTCTAAATGCTTAATCCATATGTAAAAAAGTTATTTAAGCAGGAATATGTTATTGAATAAAATGAGAAAAATTTATTTTAGCCGTAAATCGAAAATAATGGATCGAGCGAATCGGTCGATTGCGCCGAGACGCGCTATGATGCAACAGACGAGCGATTGGAACGCCCGAATATTTTCAAAGTCCCAACGTACCGATCAAGAGTAAAGTACCATTTTCCTACATTAGATTTCGTTCTAAATGCTTAATCCCTATGTAAAAACGTTAGTTAAGCAAGAATATCGTATTTTTAAAAAAATCTAATGATAGGATTTTCCAGAAAATTGAAAAACCGAAAAATGTCAAGAGTAAAGTGCCATTTTCTGACATTAGATTTCGTTCTAAATGC
Source organism: Megalopta genalis (assembly GCF_051020955.1). Taxonomy (NCBI): domain Eukaryota; kingdom Metazoa; phylum Arthropoda; class Insecta; order Hymenoptera; family Halictidae; genus Megalopta; species Megalopta genalis. The sequence goes on from NW_027476102.1 coordinate 2,324,271, forward strand.
TTAATCCCTATGTAGAAACGTTAGTTAAGCAAGAATATCGTATTTTTAAAAAATCTAATGATAGGATTTTTCAGAAAATTGAAAAAACCGTAAAATGTCAAGAGTAAAGTGCCCTTATTTTAAACAATGTATCGTTCTAAATGCTTAATCCCTATGTAAAAAAGTTATTTAAGCAGGAATATGTTATTGAATAAAATGAGAAAAATT
>NW_027476104.1:0-75000 GCF_051020955.1 Megalopta genalis
GGATTAGCTTCAAATCCATGCGAATCAAATGATTTGGGTTCAAATCAATAACATGTAGAAGATTTAGCTTCAAATCAATGCTATGTAGAAGGTTTAGCTTCAAATCTGTGCGAAACAAATGATTTAGCTTCAAATACTTGCGAATATAAGGGATACAGCTTCAGATGCATGCGAAACAAACGAGTTAGCTTCAAATACTTGCGATATAAACGGAATAGGTTCAAAAGCAGGAAAACAAACGAGTTAGCTTCAAATCCATGCGAAACACATGATTTAGCTTCATATCCAAGGGAAACACGTGATTTAGCTACAAATCAATGCGATGTAGAAGGTTTAGCTTCAAATCCATGCGGAACAAATTGTTTAGCTTCAACTACTTGTGATATACATGATTTAGCTTCAACTGCATGCGAAACAAACGAGCTAGCTTCAAATACATGCGAAACAAATGATTTAGCTTCAAATCAATGCGAAGTAGAAGGTTTCGCTTCAAATCCGCGTGAAACAAATGATTTACATTCAAATACTTGCGATATAAGTGATATAGCTTCAAATGCAGGAGAGACAAATGAGTTAGCTTCAATCCCATGCGAAACACATGATTTAGCTTCAAATGAATGCGAAGTTGAAGGCTCATCTTCAAATCCAAGCGAAACAAATGGTTTAGCTTCAACTACTTGTGATATACATGATTTAGCTTCATCTGCATGCGATACAAACGAGTTAGCTTCAAATCCATGCGAAACACATGATTTAGCTTCACACCAATGTGATGTAGTAGGCTTAGCTTCAAATCCGCGAGAAACAAATGATTTACATTCAAATACTTGCGATATAAGTGATATAGCTTCGAATGCAGGAGAGACAAATGAGTTACCTTCAAATCAATGCGAAACACTTGAATTAGCTTCAAATCAATGCGATGTAAAAGGTTTAGCTTCAAATCTGTGCGAAACACATGATTTAGCTACAAATACTTGCGATATATGTGATACAGCTTCAAATGCAGGCGAAACAAACGAGTTAGCTTCAAATCCATGTGAAACAAATGATTTAGCTTCATATACAAGGGAAACACATGATTTAGCTTCAAATCAATGCGATGTAGATGGTTTAGATTCAAATCTGAGCAAAACAAATGACTCATCTTCAAATACTCTCGATATTGGTGATATAGCTCCAAATGCAGACGAAACACACGATTAGCTTCAAATCCATGCGAAACAAATGATTTAGTTTCAAGTCAATTCTTAGTAGAAGGCTTGGCTTCAAATCCAAGCGAAACAAATGGCTTAGATACAGATACTTGTGATATACATGATTTAGCTTGAGCTGCATGCGAAACAAACGAGTTAGCTTCAAATCCAAGCGAGAGACGTGATTTAGCTGCAAATCAGTGCGAAGTAGAAGGCTTAGCTTCAAATACGTGCGAAACAAATGGTTTAGCTACAAATACTTGTGATATACAATATTTAGCTACAACTGCATGCGAAACAAACGAGTTAGCTTCAAATCCATGCGAAACACACGATTTAGCTTCAAATCAATGCGATGTAGAAGGTTTAGCTTCAACTCCGTGCGAAACTAATGATTTAGATTCAAAAGCAGGCGGAATAGTCGAGTTATCTTCAAATGCTTGCGAAACACATGATTTAGATTAAAATTCATGCGAAACACATGGATTAGCTTCATATTCTTGCGAAACGAATGGTTTTGCTTCAGATACTTGCGATGTAAATGATATAGTTTCAAGTGCTGGCGAAACAAACGAGATAGCTTCAAATCCATGCCAAACAAATGATTTAGCTGCAAATCAATGCGATGTAGAAGGTTTAGCTTCAAATCCGTGCGTAACACATGATTTACCTTCAAATCAATTCGAAGTACACGGCTTAGATTCAAATCCATGCCAAACAAATTGTTTAGCTACAAATACTTGTGTTATACGTTATTTAGATTCAATTGCATGCGCAACAAACGAGTCAGCTTCAAATACATGCGAAACACATGATTTAGCAGCAAATCAATGCGATGTAGAAGGTTTAGCTTCAAATCCATGCGAAACAAATGGTTGAGCTTCAAATCACTGCGATGTAGAAGGTTTAACTTCAAATCCAAGCGAAACACATGCTTTAGCTTCAAATACTTGCGATATAAGTGATCTAGCTTTTAAAAAAGGCGAAACGAACGAGTTAGCTTCAAATCCATGCCAAACACATGATTCAGCTGCAAATCAATGCGATGTAGAAGGTTTAGCTTCAAATCCATGCCAAACACATGATTTAGCTTCAAATCTATGGGATGTAGAAGGTTTAGCTTCAAATCCATGCCAAACACATGATTTAGCTTCAAATCTATGGGATGTAGAAGGTTTAGCTTCAAATCCATGGGATGTAGAAGGTTTAGCTTCAAATCCATGCGAAACACATTTGTTAGGTGCAAATCAGTGGGAAGTAGAAGGCTCAGGTTCAAAGCCATGCGATTCAAGTGGTTCATCTTCATATACTTGTGAAAGACATGATTTAGCTTCAACTGCATGCGAAACAAACGAGTTACCTTCAAATCCACGCGAAACACATGATTTAGCTTCAAATCAATGTGATGTAGAAGGCCAAGCTTCAAATCCATGCAAAACACTCGATTTAGCATCCAATCAATGCGAAGTAGAAGGCTTAGCTTCAAATCCATGCGAAACAAGTGGTTTAGCTCAAATACTTGCGATTTAAATGATACAGCTTCAAATACAGGAGAAACAAACGAGTTAGCTTCAAATCCATGCAAAATACACGATTTAGCTTCAATTCAATGCCAAGTAGAAGGCTTAGCTTCAAATCCATGCCAATCAATTGTTTAGCTGCAAATACTTGTGATATACATGATTTAGTTTCAACTGCATGCGAAACAAACGAGTTAGCTTCAAATTCATGCGAAACACAATATTTAGCGTCAAATCAATGCGAAGTAGACGGCAGAGCTTCAAATCCATGCGATACAAATGGTTTAGCTTAAAATACTTTGTGAAAGACATGATTTAGCTTCAACTGCATTCGAAACAAACGAGTTAGCTCCAAATCCATGCAAAACACGTGATTTAGGATCCAATCAATGCGAAGTAGAAGGCTTAGCTTCAAATCCATGCGAAACAAATGCTTTAGCTTCAAATACTTGCGATATAATTGATATAGCTTGAAATACAGGAGAAACAAACGAGTTAGCTTCAAATCTATGCAAAACACACGATTTAGCTTCAATTCAATGCCAAGAAGAATACTTAGCTTCAAATCCATGCGAATCAATTATTTAGCTGCAAATACTTGTGATATACATGAATTAGTTTCAACTGCATGCGAAACAAACGAGTTAGCTTCAAATCCATCCGAAACACAATATTTAGCGTCAAATCAATGCGAAGTAGAAGGCAGAGCTTCAAATCCATGCGATACAATTGTCTTAGCTTCAAATACTTGTGATATACATGATTAAGCTTCAACTGCATTCGAAGCAAACGAGTTAGCTTCAAATCCATGCGAAACATATTATTTAGGTTCAAATCAGTGCGAAATAGAAGGCTCAGGTTCAAAGCCATGCAATTCAAATGGTTCATCATCAAATACTTGTGAAAGACATGATTTAGCTTCAACTGCATTCGAAACAAACGAGTTAGCTCCAAATCCAGGCGAAACACATGATTTAACTTCAAATCAGTGCGAAGTAGAAGGCTTAGCTTCAAATCCATGCGAAACAAATGGTTTAGCTTCAAATACTTGCGATATAAATGATACAGCGTCAAATGCAGGAGAAACAAACGAGTTAGCTTCAAATCCATGCAAAACCAACGATTTAGCTTCAATTCAAAGCCAAGTAGAAGGCTGAGCTTCAAATCCATGCGAAACAAATGGTTTAGCTTCAAATACTTGCGATCTAAATGATACAGCTTCAAATACAGGAGAAACAAACGAGTTAGCTTCAAATCCATGCAAAACACACGATTTAGCTTCAATTCAATGCCAAGTAGAAGGCATAGCTTCAAATCCGTGCGAAACAAATGGTTAGCTTCAAATACTTGCGATATAAATGATACAGCTTCAAATACAGGAGAAACAAACGAGTTAGCTTCAAATCCATGCAAAACACACGATTTAGCTTCAATTCAATGCCAAGTAGAAGGCTTAGCTTCAAATCCATGCGAATCAATTGTTTAGCTGCAAGTACTTGTGATATACATGATTTAGTTTCAACTGCATGCGAAACAAACGAGTTAGCTTCAAATCGATGCGATACACATGATTTAGATACAAATCAATGCGATGCAGACGGTTTATCTTCAAATCCATGCCGATCAAACGATTGAGCTTCAAACACTTCGGTTATAGGTGATATGGCTTCAGCTGCATGCAAAACAAACGAGTTAGCTTCAAGTTTATGCGAAACACATGATTTATCTGCAAACTAATGCGATGTAGGAGGTTTAGCATCAAATCCATGCGAAACAAATGATTTAGCATCAGATACTTGCTATATAAGTGATATAGCTTCAAATGCTGGGGAAAAAATGAGATAGCTTCAAATCCATGCAAAACACATGATTAACCTTCAAATCAATGCTGTGTAGAAGGTTTAGCTTGAAATCCAAGCGAAACAAATGATTTAGCATCAGATACTTGCGATATAAGTGATGCTGCTTCAAATGCAGACGAAACAAACGTGTTAGCATCAAATCCAAGCGAAACACACGATTTAGCTTCAAATCACTGCGTTGTAGATGGTTTAGCTTCAAATCCATGGGAAACAAATGGTTTAGCTACAAATACTTGTGATATACATTATTTAGTTACAACTGCATGCGAAACAAACGAGTTAGCTTCAAATCCATGCGAAACACATGATTTAGCTTCAAATCAATGCGATGTAGAAGGTTTAGCTTCAAATCCATCGAAACACATGATTTAGCTTCAAATACTTGCGATATAAGTGATACAGCTTCAAATACAGGCGAAACGAACGAGTTAGCAACAAATCCATGGGATGTAGATGATTTAGCTTCAAATCCATGCGAAACACATTATGTAGCTGCAAATCAGTGCGAAGTAGAAGGCTCAGGTTCAAATCCATGCGATTCAAATGGTTCATCTTCAAATACTTGTGAAAGACATGATTTAGATTCAACTGCATGCGAAACAAACGAGTTAGCTTCAAATCCATGCGAAACACATGATTTAGCAACAAATCAATGTCATGTAGAAGGTTTAGCTTCAAATCCATGAGAAACACATGAATTAGCTTCAAATCAATGCGATGAAGAAGGTTTAGCTTCAAATCCGCCCGAAACAAATGATTTAGCTTCAAATACTTGCGATATAAGTGATATAGCTTCAAATGCGGGCGAAACAAAAGAGTTAGCGTCAAATCCATGCGGAACACATGATTTAACTACAAATCAATGCGAAGTAGAAGGCTTAGCTTCAAATCCATGCGATACAAATCGTTTAGCTTCAAATACTTGTGATATACATGATTTATCTTCAGCTAAATTCGAAACAGACGAGTTAACTTCTAATCCACGCGAAATACATTATTTAGCTTCAAAAGAGTGCGAATTAGAAGGCTTAGCTTCAAATACTTGCAGTATAAATGAAAGAGCTTCAAATGCAGCCGAAACAAACGAGTTAGCTTAAAATCCATGTAGAACACATGATTTAGCTTGCAATCAATGCGAAGTAGAAGTCTTAGCTTCAAATCCATGCGGAACAAATGGTTTATCTTCAAATACTTGCGATGTAAATGATATAGCTTCAAACGCAGGCGAAACAACGAATTACCTTCAAATCCACGCGAAACACATAATTTAGCTTCAAATCAATGCGATGTAGAAGGATTATCTTCAAATCCAAGCGAGACACATGAGTTAGCTTCCAATACTTGCGATATACTTGATATAGTTTCAAATGCAGACGAAACGGACGAGTTAGCTTCAAATCCATGCGAAACACATGATTCAGCTGCAAATCAATGCGATGTAGAAGGCTTAGCTTGAAATCCGTGCAAAACACGTGATTTAGGATGCAATCAATGCGAAGTAGAAGGCTGAGCTTCAAATCCATGCGAAACAAATGGTTTAGCTTCAAATACTTGCGATATAAGTGATATAGCTTCAAAAGCAGGTGGACCAAACGAGGTAGCTTCAATTCCATGCGAAACAAATGGTTTAGCTTCAAATAAATGCGAAGTAGAAGGCTTAGCTCCAAATCCATGCGAAACAAATGGTTTAGCTACAAATACTTGTGATATACATTAATTAGCTACAACTGCATGCGAAACAAACGAGTTAGCTTCAAATCCATGCGAAACACATGATTTAGCTTCAAACACTTGGGATATAGGTGGTGTAGCTTCAACTGCATGCAAAACAGACGAGTTACCTTCAAATCCATGCGAAACACTTGATTTAGTTGCAAATCAATGCGATGTAGAAGGTTTAGCTTCAAATCCATGCGATACACAAGATTTAGCTTCAAATCAATGCGATGTAGAAGGTTTAGCTTCAAATGCATGCGACACATATGATTTAGCTTTAAATACTTGCGACATAAGTGATATTGCTTCAAAAGCTGGAGGAACAAACGAGGTAGCTTCAATTCCATGCGAAACAAATGATTTAGCTTCAAATCAATGCGAAGTAGAAGGATTAGCAACAAATCCATGCGAAACAAATGGTTTAGCTACAAATACTTGTGATATACATTATTTAGCTACAACTGCCTGCGAAACAAACGAGTTAGCTTCAAATCCATGCGAAACACATGATTTAGCTTCAAATCAATGCGATGTAGAAGGTTTAGCTTCACATCCAAGCGAAACACATATGATTTAGCTTTAAATACTTGCGATATAAATGAAGTAACTTCAAATGCTGTGGATACAATCAAGTTAGCTTCAAATCCATGCAAAACACATGATTAAGCTTCAAATCCATGGGCAACACATGATTTAGATTCATTGTCATGTTAAACACATGATTTAGCTTCACATACATTGGAAACAAATGGTTTAGCTTCTAATAGTTGATATATAAATGATATAGCTCCAACTGCATGCGAAACAAACGAGTTAGCTTCAAATCCATGCGAAAGACATGATTCAGCATCAAATCAGTGTGAAGTAGCAGGCTTAGCATCAAATACCATGCGAATCAAGTGGTTTAGATTCAAATACTTGTGATATACATGATTTAGCTTCAACTGCATGCGACACAAACGAGTTAGCTTCAAATCCATGCGAAACACATAAATTCAGATGCAAATCAATGCGATGTAGAAGGTTTAGCTTCAAATCCATGCGATACACAAGATTTGCTTTAAATCATGCGATGTAGTAGGTTCAGCTTCAAATCCATGCGACACATATGATTTAGCTTCAAATACTTGCGATATAATTGATATATCCTGCTTTTGAGCAGGAGGAAAAAACGAGGTAGCTTCAGTTCTATGCGAAACAGACGATTTAGCTTCAAATCAATGCGAAGTAGAAGGCTTAGCTTCAAATCTATGCGAAACACATATGATTTAGCTTAAAATACTTGCGATATAATGAAGTAACTTCAAATACAGAGGATACAATCAAGTTAGCTTCAAATCCATGCAAAACACATGATTAAGCTTCAAATCCATGGGCAACACATGATTTAGGTTCATTGTCATGGTAAACACATGATTTAGCTTCACATACATGCGAAACAAATGGTTTAGATTCAAATACTTATGATATACATGATTTACCTTCAACTGCATGCGACTCAAACGTGTTAGCTTCAAATCCATGCGAAACGAAAGATTTAGCTTCAATTACTTGCAATATATGTGATATAGCTTCAAATGCAGGCGAAACAAAAGGGTTAGCTACAAATCCATGCGAAACATATGATTTAGCTTCAAATCAATGCGATGTAGAATGTTTAGCTTCAAATCTGTGCGAAACAAATGATTTAGCTTCAAAACTCTCGATATTAGTGATATAGCTTCAAATGCAGAAGAAACAATCGAGTTAGCTTCAAATCCATGCGAAACAAATGATTTAGCTTCAGATGCTTGCGATATAAGTGATATAGCTTCAAATGCTGACGAAACAAACGGGTTAGCTACGAATCTATGTGAAACACATGATTTAGCTTCTAATCAATGCGAAATAGAAGCCTTAGCTTCAAATCCAAGCGGAACAAAGGGATAAGTTTCAGATACTTACGATATACATAATTTGGCTTCAACTGCATGCGAAATCAACGAGTTAGCTTCAAGTCCACGCGAAACACTTGATTTAGATTCAAATCAATGATATGAAGAAGGTTTAGCTTCAAATCTGCGCGTTATAAATGATTTAGCTTCAAATACTTGCGATAAAAGTGATATAGCTTCAAATGCTGACGAAACAAACGAGTTAGCTTCAAATCCATGTGAAACAAATCATTTAGCTCCAAATCCATGCGAAACACATGATATAGCTGCAAATCTATGCGATGTAGAGGGATTAGCTTCAAATCCATGCGAAACACATATGATTTAGCTTAAAATACTTGCGATATAAATGCAGTAACTTCAAATGCAGAGGATACAATCAAGTTAGCTTCAAATCCATGCAAAACACATGATTAAGCTTCAAATCCATGGGCAACACATGATTTAGGTTCATTGTCATGGTAAACACATGGTTTAGCTTCACATACATGCGAAACAAATGGTTTAGATTCAAATACTTGTGATATACATGATTTACCTTCAACTGCATGCGACTCAAACGAGTTAGCTTCAAATCCATGCGAAACACATGATTCAGATGCAACTCAATACGATGTAGAAGGTTTAGCTTCAAATCCATGCCAAACACATGATTTAGCTCCAAATCAATGCGAAGTAGAAGGCGTAGCTTCAAATCCGTGCGGAACACACGATTTAGCTTCAAATCAATGCGATGTAGAAGGTTTAGATTCAAATCCATCCGAAACAAATGATTGTGTTTCAAACACTTGGGATATAGGTGATATAGCTTCAACTGCATGCGAAACAAACGAGTTACCTTCAAATCAACGCGAAACACATGATTTAGCATCAAATCAATGCGATATAGAAGGTTTAGCTTCAAATCCATGCGAAACAAATGATTTAGCATCAAATCAATGCGAAGTAGAAGGCTTAGCTTCAAATCCATGCGAAACAAATGGTTTAGCTACAAAAACTTGTGATCTACATTATTTAGCTACAACTGCATGCGAAACAAATGAGTTAGCTTCAAATCCATGCGAAACACATGATTTAGCTTCAAATCAGTGTGAAATAGAAGGCTTAGCATCAAATCCCATGCGAATCAAATGGTTTAGATTCAAATACTTGTGATATACATGATTTAGCTTCAACTACATGCGACACAAACGAGTTAGCTTCAAATCCATGCGAAACACATGCTTCAGCTGCAAATCATTGCGATGTAGAAGGTTTAGCTTCAAATCCATGCCAAACACATGATTTAGCTCCAAATCCATGGGATGTAGAAGGTTTAGCTTCAAATCCGTGCGGAACATATGGTTATGCTTCAAAAACTTGTGATGTAAGTGATATAGATTCAACTGCAGGCGAAACAAACGAGATAGCTTCAAATCCATGCAACACACATGATTAAGCTTCAAAACAATGCGAAGTGGAAGGCTTAGCTTCAAATCCATGCGAAACACACGATTTAGCTTCAAAGCAATGCGATGTAGAAGGTTTAGATTCAAATCCATGCGAAACAAATGATTGTGTTTCAAACACTTGGGATATAGGTCATATAGCTTCAACTGCATGCGAATCAAACGAGTTACCTTCAAATCAAAGCGAAGCACATGATTTAACTTCAAATCAATGCGAAGTAAGAGGGTTAGCTTCAAATCCATGCGAAACGAATGATTTAGCATCAAATACTTGCGAATATAAGTGATATAGCTTCAAATGCAGGCGAAACAAACGAGTTAGCTTCAGATCCATGCGAAATACATGATTTAGCTTCAACTGCATGTGAAACAAACGTGTTAGCTTCAAATCCAAGTGAAACAGATGATTTAGCTTCAAATCAATGCGAAGTAGAAGGCTTAGCTTCAAATCCATGCGAAACAAATGGATAAGCTACAAATGCTTGTGATATACATTATTTAGCTACAACTGCATGCGAAAGAAACGAGTTAGCTTCAAATCCATGCGAAACACATTATTTAGCTGCAAATCAGTGCGAAGTAGTAGGCTCATATTCAAATCAATGCGATTCAAATGGTTCATCTTCAAATACTTGAGAAAGACATGATTTAGCTTCAACTGCATGCGAAACAAACGAGTTAGCTTCAAATCCATGCGAAACACATGATTTAGGTTCAAATCAATGCGATGTAGAAGGTTTAGCTTCAAATCCATGCGATACACAAGATTTGCTTTAAATCATGCGATGTAGTAGGTTCAGCATCAAATCCATGCGACACATATGATTTAGCTTCAAATACTTGCGATATAAGTGATATAGCTTCAAAAGCAGGAGGAAAAAACGAGGTAGCTTCAGTTCTATGCGAAACAGACGATTTAGCTTCAAATCAATGCGAAGTAGAAGGCTTAGCTTCAAATCTATGCGAAACACATATGATTTAGCTTAAAATACTTGCGATATAAATGAAGTAACTTCAAATGCAGAGGATACAATCAAGTTAGCTTCAAATCCATGCAAAACACATGATTAAGCTTCAAATCCATGGGCAACACATGATTTAGGTTCATTGTCATGGTAAACACATGATTTAGCTTCACATACATGCGAAACAAATGGTTTAGATTCAAATACTTGTGATATACATGATTTACCTTCAACTGCATGCGACTCAAACGAGTTAGCTTCAAATCCATGCGAAACACATGATTCAGATGCAACTCAATACGATGTAGAAGGTTTAGCTTCAAATCCATGCCAAACACATGATTTAGCTCCAAATCAATGCGAAGTAGAAGGCGTAGCTTCAAATCCGTGCGGAACAAATGGTTATGCTTCAAAAACTTGTGATACAAGTGATATAGATTCAACTGCAGGCGAAACAAACGAGATAGCTTCAAATCCATGCAACACACATGATTAAGTTTCAAAACAATGCGAAGTAGAAGGCTTAGCTTCAAATCCATGCGAAACACACGATTTAGCTTCAAATCAATGCGATGTAGAAGGTTTAGATTCAAATCCATGCGAAACAAATGATTGTGTTTCAAACACTTGGGATATAGGTGATATAGCTTTAACTGCATGCGAAACAAACGAGTTATATTTAAATCAACGCGAAACACATGATTTAGCTCCAAATCAATGCGAAGTAGAAGGCGTAGCTTCAAATCCGTGCGGAACACACGATTTAGCTTCAAATCAATGCGATGTAGAAGGTTTAGATTCAAATCCATCCGAAACAAATGATTGTGTTTCAAACACTTGGGATATAGGTGATATAGCTTCAACTGCATGCGAAACAAACGAGTTACCTTCAAATCAACGCGAAACACATGATTTAGCATCAAATCAATGCGATATAGAAGGTTTAGCTTCAAATCCATGCGAAACAAATGATTTAGCATCAAATCAATGCGAAGTAGAAGGCTTAGCTTCAAATCCATGCGAAACAAATGGTTTAGCTACAAAAACTTGTGATCTACATTATTTAGCTACAACTGCATGCGAAACAAATGAGTTAGCTTCAAATCCATGCGAAACACATGATTTAGCTTCAAATCAGTGTGAAATAGAAGGCTTAGCATCAAATCCCATGCGAATCAAATGGTTTAGATTCAAATACTTGTGATATACATGATTTAGCTTCAACTACATGCGACACAAACGAGTTAGCTTCAAATCCATGCGAAACACATGCTTCAGCTGCAAATCATTGCGATGTAGAAGGTTTAGCTTCAAATCCATGCCAAACACATGATTTAGCTCCAAATCAATGCGAAGTAGAAGGCGTAGCTTCAAATCCGTGCGGAACATATGGTTATGCTTCAAAAACTTGTGATGTAAGTGATATAGATTCAACTGCAGGCGAAACAAACGAGATAGCTTCAAATCCATGCAACACACATGATTAAGCTTCAAAACAATGCGAAGTGGAAGGCTTAGCTTCAAATCCATGCGAAACACACGATTTAGCTTCAAAGCAATGCGATGTAGAAGGTTTAGATTCAAATCCATGCGAAACAAATGATTGTGTTTCAAACACTTGGGATATAGGTCATATAGCTTCAACTGCATGCGAATCAAACGAGTTACCTTCAAATCAAAGCGAAGCACATGATTTAACTTCAAATCAATGCGAAGTAAGAGGGTTAGCTTCAAATCCATGCGAAACGAATGATTTAGCATCAAATACTTGCGAATATAAGTGATATAGCTTCAAATGCAGGCGAAACAAACGAGTTAGCTTCAGATCCATGCGAAATACATGATTTAGCTTCAACTGCATGTGAAACAAACGTGTTAGCTTCAAATCCAAGTGAAACAGATGATTTAGCTTCAAATCAATGCGAAGTAGAAGGCTTAGCTTCAAATCCATGCGAAACAAATGGATAAGCTACAAATGCTTGTGATATACATTATTTAGCTACAACTGCATGCGAAAGAAACGAGTTAGCTTCAAATCCATGCGAAACACATTATTTAGCTGCAAATCAGTGCGAAGTAGTAGGCTCATATTCAAATCAATGCGATTCAAATGGTTCATCTTCAAATACTTGAGAAAGACATGATTTAGCTTCAACTGCATGCGAAACAAACGAGTTAGCTTCAAATCCATGCGAAACACATGATTTAGGTTCAAATCAATGCGATGTAGAAGGTTTAGCTTCAAATCCATGCGATACACAAGATTTGCTTTAAATCATGCGATGTAGTAGGTTCAGCATCAAATCCATGCGACACATATGATTTAGCTTCAAATACTTGCGATATAAGTGATATAGCTTCAAAAGCAGGAGGAAAAAACGAGGTAGCTTCAGTTCTATGCGAAACAGACGATTTAGCTTCAAATCAATGCGAAGTAGAAGGCTTAGCTTCAAATCTATGCGAAACACATATGATTTAGCTTAAAATACTTGCGATATAAATGAAGTAACTTCAAATGCAGAGGATACAATCAAGTTAGCTTCAAATCCATGCAAAACACATGATTAAGCTTCAAATCCATGGGCAACACATGATTTAGGTTCATTGTCATGGTAAACACATGATTTAGCTTCACATACATGCGAAACAAATGGTTTAGATTCAAATACTTGTGATATACATGATTTACCTTCAACTGCATGCGACTCAAACGAGTTAGCTTCAAATCCATGCGAAACACATGATTCAGATGCAACTCAATACGATGTAGAAGGTTTAGCTTCAAATCCATGCCAAACACATGATTTAGCTCCAAATCAATGCGAAGTAGAAGGCGTAGCTTCAAATCCGTGCGGAACAAATGGTTATGCTTCAAAAACTTGTGATACAAGTGATATAGATTCAACTGCAGGCGAAACAAACGAGATAGCTTCAAATCCATGCAACACACATGATTAAGTTTCAAAACAATGCGAAGTAGAAGGCTTAGCTTCAAATCCATGCGAAACACACGATTTAGCTTCAAATCAATGCGATGTAGAAGGTTTAGATTCAAATCCATGCGAAACAAATGATTGTGTTTCAAACACTTGGGATATAGGTGATATAGCTTTAACTGCATGCGAAACAAACGAGTTATATTTAAATCAACGCGAAACACATGATTTAGCTTCAAATCAATGCGATGTAGAAGGTTTAGCTTCAAATCCATGCGAAACAAATGATTTAGCTTCAAATCAATGCGAAGTAGAAGGCTTAGCTTCAAATCCATGCGAATCAAATGGTTTAGCTACAGATACTTGTGATATACATTATTTAGCTACAACTGCATGCGAAACAAACGAGTTAGCCTCAAATCCATGCGAAACACATGATTTAGCTTCAAATCAATGCGATGTAGAAGGTTTAGCTTCAAATCCATGCGATACACAAGATTTAGCTTCAAATCAATTCGATGTAGAAGGTTCAGCTTAAAATCCATGCTACACATATGATTTAGCTTCAAATACTTGCGATATAAGTGATATAGCTTCAAAAGCAGGAGGAACAAACGAGGTAGCTTCAGTTCTATGCGAAACAAATGATTTAGCTTCAAATCAATGCGAAGTAGAAGGCTTAGCTTCAAATCCATGCGAAACAAATGATTTAGTCACAAATACTTGTGATATACATTATTTAGCTACAACTGCATGCGAAACAAACGAGTTAGCTTCAAATCCATGCGAAACACATGATTTAGCTTACAATCAATGCGATGTAGAAGATTTAGCATCAAAACCATGCGAAACAAATGATTGAGCTTCAAACACTTGGGATATAGGTGGTATAGCTCCAACTGCATGCGAAACAAACGAGTTACCTTCAAATCCACGCGAAACACATGAGTTAGCTTCAAATCAATGCGATGTAGAAGGTTTAGCTTCAAATCCATGCGAAACAAATGATTGAGCTTCAAACACTTGGGATCAAGGTGATATAGATTCAACTGCATGCGAAACAAACGAGTTACCTTCAAATCCACGCGAAACATATGATTTAGCTTCAAATGAATGCGATGTAGAAGGTTTAGCTTCAAATCCAAGCGAAACACATGATTTAGCTTCAAATACTTGCGATATAAGTGATATAGATTCAAATACAGGCGAAACGAACGAGTTAACATCAAATCCATGCGAAACACATGATTCATTTGCAAATCAATGCGATGTAGAAGGTTCAGCATTAAATCCATGCAAATAACGTGATTTAGCTTCCAATTAATGCGAAGTAGAAGGCTTAGCTTCAGTTCTATGCGAAACAAATGATTTAGCTTCAAATCAATGCGATGTAGAAGGTTTAGCATTAAATCCAAGCGAAACACATATGATTTAGCTTCAAATACTTGCGATATAAATGAAGCAACTTCAAATTCTGAGGATACCATCAAGTTAGATTCAAATCCATGCAAAACACATGATTAAGCTTCAAATCAGTGTGCAGTAGAAGGCTTAGCATCAAATGCCATGCGAATCAAATGGTTTAGATTCAAATACTTGTGATATACATGATTTAGCTTCGACTGCATGCGACACAAACGAGTTAGCTTCAAATCCATGCGAAACACATGATTCAGATGCAAATCAATGCGATGTAGAAGGTTTAGCTTCAAATCCATGCCAAACACATGATTTAGCTTCAAATCCATGGGATGTAGAAGGTTTAGCTTCAAATCCATGAGAAACAAATGATTTAGCTTCAGATATTTGCGATATAAATGATATAGATTCAACTGCATGCGAAAAAAACGATTCAGCTTCAAATCCAAGGGAAACACATGATTTAACTTCAAATCAATGCGAAGTAAAAGGCTTAGCTTCAAATCCATGCGAAACGAATGATTTAGCATCAAATACTTGCGAATATAAGTGATATAGCTTCAAATGTTGGCGAAACAAACGAGTTAGCTTCAGATCCATGCGAAACACATGATTTAGTTGCAAATCAATGCGATGTAGAGGGTTTAGCTTCAAATCCATGCGATACACAAGATTTAGCTTCAAATCAATTCGATGTAGAAGGTTCAGTTTCAAATCCGTGCGACACATATGATTTAGTTTCAAATACTTGCGATATAAGTGATATAGCTTCGAAAGCAGGAGGAACAAACGAGGTAGCTTCAATTCTATGCGAAACATATGATTTAGCTTCAAATCAATGCGAAGTAGAAGGCTTAGCTTCAAATCCATGAGAAACAAAAGGTATAGCTACAAATACTTGTGATATACAATATTTTGCTACAACTGCATGCGAAGCAAACGAGTTAGCTTCAAATCCATGCAAAACACATGATATAGCTTCAAATCAATGCGATGTAGAAGGTTTAGCTTCAAATCCATGCGATACAAATGATTGAGCTTCAAACACTTGGGATAAAGGTGATATAGCTTCAACTGCATGCGAAACAAACGAGTTACCTTCAAATCCACGCGAAACACATGATTTAGCTTCAAATCAATGCGATGTAGAAGGTTTAGCTTCAAATCCAATGCCAAACACATGATTTAGCTTCAAATCCATGGGATGTAGAAGGTTTAACTTCGAATCCATGAGAAACAAATGATTTAGCTTCAGATACTTGCGATATAAGTGATATAGCTTCAAAAGCTGGAGGAACAAACGAGGTAGCTTCAAATCCATGCGAAACAAATGATTTAGCTTCAAATCAATGCGAAGTAGAGGGATTAGCTCCAAATCCAAGCGAGACACATGATTTAGCTTCAAATCAGTGTGAAGTAGAATGCTTAGCTTCAAATCCATGCGAAACACTTGATTTAGCTTCAAATCAATGGGATGTAGAAGGTTTAGCTTCAAATCCAAGCGAAACACTTGAATTAGCTTCAAATCAATGCGGCGTAGAAGGTTTAGCTTCAAAGCCATGCAAAACAAACGATTTAGCATCATATACTTGCGATATAACTGATATAGCTCCAAATGCAGACGAATCAAACGTGTTAGCTGCAAAATCCAAGCGATACACATGATTTAGCTTCAAAGCAATGCGAAGTAGAAGGCTTATCTTCAAATCCATGCGACACAACTGATTGAGCATCAAATACTTGCGATATAAATGATATAGCTTCATATGCAGGCGAAACAAACGAGTTAGCTTCAAATCCATGCCAAACATATGATTTAGCTTCAAATACTTGCGATACAAGTGATATAGCTTCAAATGCAGACGAATCAAACGAGTTAGCTTCAAAAGCCATGCGATATACATGATTTAGCTTCAAATAAATGCGAAACTCATGATTTAGCTTCAAATCAACGCGAACTAGATGTCTTAGCTTCAAATCCATGCGATACAAATGATTTAGCTTCAAAGCAATGCGAAGTAGAAGGCTTATCTTCAAATCCATGCGACACAACTGATTGTGCATCAAATACTTGCGATATAAATGATATAGCATCAAATGCAGGCGAAACAAACGAGTTAGCTTCAAATCCATGCGAAACACATGATTTTGATGCAAATCAATGCGACGTAGAAGGTTTAGCTTCAAATCCATGCAAAACAAACGATTTAGCATCATATACTTGCGATATAACTCATATAGCTCCAAATGCAGACGAATCAAACGAGTTAGCTGCAAAATACAAGCGATACACATGATTTAGCTTCAAAGCAATGCGAAGTAGAAGGCTTATCTTCAAATCCATGCGACACAACTGATTGAGCATCAAATACTTGCGACATAAATGATATAGCTTCAAATGCAGGCGAAACAAACGAGTTAGCTTCAAATCCATGCGAAACACATGATTTAGATGCAAATCAATGCGACGTAGAAGGCTTAGCTCCAAATCCATGCGAAACGAATGATTTAGCTTCAAATACTTGCGAATATAAGGGATACAGCTTCAAATGCATGCGAAACAAACGAGTTAGCTTCAAATCCATGCGAAACACATGATTTAGATGCAAATCAATGCGACGTAGAAGGCTTAGCTCCAAATCCATGCGAAACGAATGATCTAGCTTCAAATACTTGCGAATATAAGGGATACAGCTTCAAATGCATGCGAAACAAACGAGTTAGCTTCAAATCCATGCGAAACAAATGATTTAGATGCAAATCAATGCGACGTAGAAGGCTTAGCTCCAAATCCATGCGAAACGAATGATTTAGCTTCAAATACTTGCGATATAAATGATACAGCTTCAAATGCATGCGAAACAAACGAGTTAGCTTCAAATCCATGCGAAACACATGATTTATATGCAAATCAATGCGACGTAGAAGGCTTAGCTTCAAATCCATGCAGAACAAATGATTTAGCTTCAAATACTTGTGATATAAGTGATATAGATTCAACTGCAGGCGTAGCAAACGAGTTAACTTCAAATCCATGGGAAATAAATGATTTAGCTTCAGATGCTTGAGATATAAGTGATATAGCTTCAAATGCTGACGAAACAAACGAGTTAGCTTCAAATCCAAGCGAAACACTTGAATTAGCTTCAAATCAATGCGATGTAGATGTATTAGCTTCAAATCCATGCGATACAAATGATTTAGGTTCAGATACTTGCGAAATAAGTGATATAGCATCATATGCATGTGAAACAAACGAGTTAGATACAAATCCATGTGAAACACATGATTTAACTTCAAATCAATGCGACGTAGAAGGTTTAGCTTCAAATCCATGCAAAACAAACGATTTAGCATCATATACTTGCGATATAACTGATATAGCTCCAAATGCAGACGAATCAAACGAGTTAGCTGCAAAATCCAAGCTATACACATGATTTACCTTGAAAGCAATGCGAAGTAGAAGGCTTATCTTCAAATCCATGCGACACAACTGATTGAGCATCAAATACTTGCGATATAAATGATATAGCTTCAAATGCAGGCGAAACAAACGAATTAGCTTCAAATCCATGCGAAACACATGATTTAGATGCAAATCAATGCGACGTAGAAGGCTTCGCTTCAAATCCATGCAGAACAAATGATTTAGCTTCAAATACTTGTGATATAAGTGATATAGATTCAACTGCAGGCGTAACAAACGAGTTAACTTCAAATCCATGGGATATAAATGATTTAGCTTCAGATGCTTGAGATATAAGTGATATAGCTTCAAATGCTGACGAAACAAACGAGTTAGCTTCAAATCCAAGCGAAACACTTGAATTAGCTTCAAATCAATGCG
This sequence comes from Megalopta genalis, assembly GCF_051020955.1. Taxonomy (NCBI): domain Eukaryota; kingdom Metazoa; phylum Arthropoda; class Insecta; order Hymenoptera; family Halictidae; genus Megalopta; species Megalopta genalis. The sequence goes on from NW_027476104.1 coordinate 18,847, forward strand.
ATGTAGATGTATTAGCTTCAAATCCATGCGATACAAATGATTTAGGTTCAGATACTTGCGAAATAAGTGATATAGCATCATATGCATGTGAAACAAACGAGTTAGATACAAATCCATGTGAAACACATGATTTAACTTCAAATCAATGCGACGTAGAAGGTTTAGCTTCAAATCCATGCAAAACAAACGATTTAGCATCATATACTTGCGATATAACTGATATAGCTCCAAATGCAGACGAATCAAACGAGTTAGCTGCAAAATCCAAGCTATACACATGATTTACCTTGAAAGCAATGCGAAGTAGAAGGCTTATCTTCAAATCCATGCGACACAACTGATTGAGCATCAAATACTTGCGATATAAATGATATAGCTTCAAATGCAGGCGAAACAAACGAGTTAGCTTCAAATCCATGCGAAACACATGATTTAGATGCAAATCAATGCGACGTAGAAGGCTTCGCTTCAAATCCATGCAGAACAAATGATTTAGCTTCAAATACTTGTGATATAAGTGATATAGATTCAACTGCAGGCGTAACAAACGAGTTAGCTTTAAATCCATGGGAAATAAATGATTTAGCTTCAGATGCTTGCGATATAAGTGATATAGCTTCAAATGCTGACGAAACAAACGAGTTAGCTTCAAATCCAAGCGAAACACTTGAATTAGCTTCAAATCAATGCGATGTAGATGGATTAGCTTCAAATCCATGCGATACAAATGATTTAGGTTCAGATACTTGCGAAATAAGTGATATAGCATCATATGCATGTGAAACAAATGAGTTAGATACAAATCCATGTGAAACACATGATTTAACTTCAAATCAATGCGACGTAGAAGGTTTAGCTTCAAATCCATGCAAAACAAACGATTTAGCATCATATACTTGCGATATATCTGATATAGCTCCAAATGCAGACGAATCAAACGAGTTAGCTGCAAAATCCAAGCGATACACATGATTTAGCTTCAAAGCAATGCGAAGTAGAAGGCTTATCTTCAAATCCATGCGACACAACTGATTGAGCATCATATACTTGCGATATAAATGATATAGCTTCAAATGCAGGCGAAACAAACGAGTTAGCTTCAAATCCATGCGAAACACATGATTTAGATGCAAATCAATGCGACGTAGAAGGCTTAGCTCCAAATCCATGCGAAACGAATGATTTAGCTTCAAATACTTGCGAATATAAGGGATACAGCTTCAAATGCAGGCGAAACAAAAGGGTTAGCTTCAAATCCATGCGAAACACATGATTTATATGCAAATCAATGCGACGTAGAAGGCTTCGCTTCAAATCCATGCAGAACAAATGATTTAGCTTCAAATACTTGTGATATAAGTGATATAGATTCAACTGCAGGCGTAACAAACGAGTTAGCTTCAAATCCATGGGAAATAAATGATTTAGCTTCAGATGCTTGCGATATAACTGATATAGCTTCAAATGCTGACGAAACAAACGAGTTAGCTTCAAATCCAAGCGAAACACTTGAATTAGCTTCAAATCAATGCGATGTAGATGGATTAGCTTCAAATCCATGCGATACAAATGATTTAGGTTCAGATACTTGCGAAATAAGTGATATAGCATCATATGCATGTGAAACAAACGAGTTAGATACAAATCCACGCGAAACACATGATTCAACTTCAAATCAGTGCGAAGTAGAAGGCTTAGCTTCAAATCCATGCGAATCTAATGGTTCGGCTTCAAATACTTGTGAAATGCATGATTTAGCTTCAACTGCATGCGAAACAACGAGTTACCTTCAAATCCACGCGAAACACATAATTTAGCTTCAAGTCAATGCGAAGTAGCAGGTTTAGCTTCAAATCCATGCGAAACGAATGATTGAGCTTCCTACACTTGGGATATATGTGATATAGCTTCAACTGCATGCGAAACAAATGAGTTAGATTCAAATCCAAACGAAACACATGATTTAGCTTCAAATACTTGCGATATAAGTGATATAGTTTCAAATGCAGGAGAAACGAACGAGTTAGCTTCAAATCCATGCGAAACACATGATTCAGCTGCAAATCAATGCGATGTAGAAGGCTTAGATTCAAATCCATGCAAAACACGTGATTTAGGATCCAATCAATGCGAAGTAGAAGCCTTAGCTTCAAATCCATGCGATACAAATGGTTTAACTTCAAATACTTGTGATATACATGATTTAGTTTCAACTGCATTCGATGCAAACGAGTTAGCTCCAAATCCACGCGAAACACATGATTTAACTTCAAATCAGTGCGAAGTAGAAGGCTTAGCTTCAAATCCATGCGAATCTAATGGTTCGGCTTCAAATATTTGTGAAATGCATGATTTAGCTTCAACTGCATGCGAAACAACGAGTTACCTTCAAATCCATGCGAAACACATATTTTAGCTTCAAATCAATGCGAAGTAGCAGGTTTAGCTTCAAATCCATGCGAAACACATGATTTAGCTTCAAATCCATGGGATGTAGAAGGTTTAGCTTCAAATCAATGCGAATCATATTATTTAGGTTCAAATCAGTGTGAAATAGAAGGCTCAGGTTCAAAGCCATGCGATTCAAATGGTTCATCTTCAAATACTTGTGAAAGACATGATTTAGCTTCAACTGCATTCGAAACAAACGAGTTAGCTCCAAATCCACGCGAAACACATGATTTAACTTCAAATCGGTGCGAAGTAGAAGGCTTAGCTTCAAATCCATGCGAAACACATGATTCAGATGCAAATCAATGCGATGTAGAAGGTTTAGCTTCAAATCCATGCCAAACACATGATTTAGCTTCAAATCCATGGGATGTATAAGGTTTAGCTTCAAATCCATCAGAAACAAATGATTTAGCTTCAGATACTTGCGATATAAATGATATAGTTTCAACTGCATGCGAAAAAAACGATACAGCTTCAAATCCAAGGGAAACACATGATTTAGCTTCAAATCAATGCGAAGTAAAAGGCTTAGCATCAAATCCATGCGAAACGAATGATTTAGCACCAAATACTTGCGAATATAAGTGATATAGCTTCAAATGCAGGCGAAACAAACGAGTTAGCTTCAGATCCATGCGAAACACATGATTTAGTTGCAAATCAATGCGATGTAGAGGGTTTAGCCGCAAATCCATGCGATAGACAAGATTTAGCTTCAAATCAATGCGATGTAGCAAGTTCAGCTTCAAATCCATGGGACGCACATGATTTAGCTTCAATACTTGCGATATAAGTGATATAGCTTCAAAATCTGGAGGAACAAACGAGGTAGCTTCAATTCCACGCGAGACACATGATTTAGCTTCAATCAGTGCGAAGTAGAAGGCTCAGCTTCAAATCGATGCGAATCTAATAGTCCGGCATCAAATTCTTGTGAAATACATGATTTAGCTTCAACTGCATATGAAACAAACGTGTTAGCTTCAAATCCAAGCGAAACAGATGATTTAGCTTCAAATCAATGCGAAGTAGAAGGCGTAGCTTCAAATCCGTGCGGAACAAATGGTTATGCTTCAAAAACTTGTGATATAAGTGATCTACATTCACCTGCAGGCGAAACGAACGAGTTACCTTCAACTCAACGCGAAACATATGATTTAGCTTCAAATCAATGCGATGTAGAAGGCTTAGCTTCAAATCCATGCGAAGCTAATGGTTCGGCTTCAAATATTTGTGAAATGCATGCGAAACAACGAGTTACCTTCAAATCCATGCGAAACACATATTTTAGCTTCAAATCAATGCGAAGTAGCAGGTTTAGCTTCAAATCCATGCGAAACACATGATTTAGCTTCAAATCCATGGGATGTAGAAGGTTTAGCTTCAAATCAATGCGAATCATATTATTTAGGTTCATATCAGTGTGAAATAGAAGGCTCAGGTTCAAAGCCATGCGATTCAAATGGTTCATCTTCAAATACTTGTGAAAGACATGATTTAGCTTCAACTGCATTCGAAACAAACGAGTTAGCTCCAAATCCATGCAAAACACGTGATTTAGGATCCAATCAATGCGAAGTAGAAGACTTTGCTTCAAATCCATGCGAAACAAATGGTTTAGCTACAAATACTTGTGATATACATGATTTAGCTTTAACTGCATTCGACACAAACGAGTTAGCTTCAAATCCATGCGAAACACATGATTCAGATGCAAATCAATGCGATGTAGAAGGTTTAGCTTCAAATCCATGCCAAACACATGATTTAGCTTCAAATCCATGGGATGTATAAGGTTTAGCTTCAAATCCATCAGAAACAAATGATTTAGCTTCAGATACTTGCGATATAAATGATATAGTTTCAACTGCATGCGAAAAAAACGATACAGCTTCAAATCCAAGGGAAACACATGATTTAGCTTCAAATCAATGCGAAGTAAAAGGCTTAGCATCAAATCCATGCGAAACGAATGATTTAGCATCAAATACTTGCGAATATAAGTGATATAGCTTCATATGCAGGCGAAACAAACGAGTTAGCTTCAGATCCATGCGAAACACATGATTTAGTTGCAAATCAATGCGATGTAGGGGGTTTAGCCGCAAATCCATGCGATAGACGAGATTTAGCTTCAAATCAATGCGATGTAGCAAGTTCATCTTCAAATCCATGGGACGCACATGATTTAGCTTCAAATACTTGCGATATAAGTGATATAGCTTCAAAATCTGGAGGAACAAACGAGGTAGCTTCAATTTCACGCGAGACACTTGATTTAGCTTCAATCAGTGCGAAGTAGAAGGCTCAGCTTCAAATCGATGCGAATCAATTTAGCTGCAAATACTTGTGATATACATGATTTAGCTTCAACTGCATTCGAAGCAAACGAGTTAGCTCCAAATCCACGCGAAACACATGATTCAACGTCAAATCAGTGCGAAGTAGAAGGCTTAGCTTCAAATCCATGCGAATCTAATGATTCGGCTTCAAATACTTGTGAAATGCATGATTTAGCTTCAACTGCATGCGAAACAACGAGTTACCTTCAAATCCACGCGAAACACATAATTTAGCTTCAAGTCAATGCGAAGTAGCAGGTTTAGCTTCAAATCCATGCGAAACAAATGATTGAGCTTCCTACACTTGGGATATATGTGATATAGCTTCAACTGCATGCGAAACAAATGAGTTAGATTCAAATCCAAACGAAACACATGATTTAGCTTCAAATACTTGCGATATAAGTAATATAGTTTCAAATGCAGGAGAAACGAACGAGTTAGCTTCAAATCCATGCGAAACACATGATTCAGCTGCAAATCAATGCGATGTAGAAGGCTTGGATTCAAATCCATGCAAAACACGTGATTTAGGATCCAATCAATGCGAAGTAGAAGCCTTAGCTTCAAATCCATGCGATACAAATGGTTTAACTTCAAATACTTGTGATATACATGATTTAGTTTCAACTGCATTCGAAGCAAACGAGTTAGCTCCAAATCCACGCGAAACACATGATTTAACTTCAAATCAGTGCGAAGTAGAAGGCTTAGCTTCAAATCCATGCGAATCTAATGGTTCGGCTTCAAATATTTGTGAAATGCATGATTTAGCTTCAACTGCATGCGAAACAACGAGTTACCTTCAAATCCATGCGAAACACATATTTTAGCTTCAAATCAATGCGAAGTAGCAGGTTTAGCTTCAAATCCATGCGAAACACATGATTTAGCTTCAAATCCATGGGATGTAGAAGGTTTAGCTTCAAATCAATGCGAATCATATTATTTAGGTTCAAATCAGTGTGAAATAGAAGGCTCAGGTTCAAAGCCATGCGATTCAAATGGTTCATCTTCAAATACTTGTGAAAGACATGATTTAGCTTCAACTGCATTCGAAACAAACGAGTTAGCTCCAAATCCACGCGAAACACATGATTTAACTTCAAATAGGTGCGAAGTAGAAGGCTTAGCTTCAAATCCATGCGAAACAAATGGTTTAGCTACAAATACTTGTGATATACATGATTTAGCTTCAACTGCATTCGACACAAACGAGTTAGCTTCAAATCCATGCGAAACACATGATTCAGATGCAAATCAATGCGATGTAGAAGGTTTAGCTTCAAATCCATGCGAAACACATGATTTAGCTTCAAATCCATGGGATGTAGAAGGTTTAGCTTCAAATCAATGCGAATCATATTATTTAGGTTCAAATCAGTGTGAAATAGAAGGCTCAGGTTCAAAGCCATGCGATTCAAATGGTTCATCTTCAAATACTTGTGAAAGACATGATTTAGCTTCAACTGCATTCGAAACAAACGAGTTAGCTCCAAATCCACGCGAAACACATGATTTAACTTCAAATAGGTGCGAAGTAGAAGGCTTAGCTTCAAATCCATGCGAAACAAATGGTTTAGCTACAAATACTTGTGATATACATGATTTAGCTTCAACTGCATTCGACACAAACGAGTTAGCTTCAAATCCATGCGAAACACATGATTCAGATGCAAATCAATGCGATGTAGAAGGTTTAGCTTCAAATCCATGCCAAACACATGATTTAGCTTCAAATCCATGGGATGTATAAGGTTTAGCTTCAAATCCATCAGAAACAAATGATTTAGCTTCAGATACTTGCGATATAAATGATATAGTTTCAACTGCATGCGAAAAAAACGATACAACTTCAAATCCAAGGGAAACACATGATTTAGCTTCAAATCAATGCGAAGTAAAAGGCTTAGCATCAAATCCATGCGAAACGAATGATTTAGCATCAAATACTTGCGAATATAAGTGATATAGCTTCAAATGCAGGCGAAACAAACGAGTTAGCTTCAGATCCATGCGAAACACATGATTTAGTTGCAAATCAATGCGATGTAGAGGGTTTAGCCGCAAATCCATGCGATAGACGAGATTTAGCTTCAAATCAATGCGATGTAGCAAGTTCAGCTTCAAATCCATGGGACGCACATGATTTAGCTTCAAATACTTGCGATATAAGTGATATAGCTTCAAAATCTGGAGGAACAAACGAGGTAGCTTCAATTCCACGCGAGACACATGATTTAGCTTCAATCAGTGCGAAGTAGAAGGCTCAGCTTCAAATCGATGCGAATCAATTTAGCTGCAAATACTTGTGATATACATGATTTAGCTTCAACTGCATTCGAAGCAAACGAGTTAGCTCCAAATCCACGCGAAACACATGATTCAACGTCATATCAGTGCGAAGTAGAAGGCTTAGCTTCAAATCCATGCGAATCTAATGATTCGGCTTCAAATACTTGTGAAATGCATGATTTAGCTTCAACTGCATGCGAAACAACGAGTTACCTTCAAATCCACGCGAAACACATAATTTAGCTTCAAGTCAATGCGAAGTAGCAGGTTTAGCTTCAAATCCATGCGAAACAAATGATTGAGCTTCCTACACTTGGGATATATGTGATATAGCTTCAACTGCATGCGAAACAAATGAGTTAGATTCAAATCCAAACGAAACACATGATTTAGCTTCAAATACTTGCGATATAAGTGATATAGTTTCAAATGCGGGAGAAACGAACGAGTTAGCTTCAAATCCATGCGAAACACATGATTCAGCTGCAAATCAATGCGATGTAGAAGGCTTGGATTCAAATCCATGCAAAACACGTGATTTAGGATCCAATCAATGCGAAGTAGAAGCCTTAGCTTCAAATCCATGCGATACAAATGGTTTAACTTCAAATACTTGTGATATACATGATTTAGTTTCAACTACATTCGAAGCAAACGAGTTAGCTCCAAATCCACGCGAAACACATGATTTAACTTCAAATCAGTGCGAAGTAGAAGGCTTAGCTTCAAATCCATGCGAAACTAATGGTTCGGCTTCAAATATTTGTGAAATGCGTGATTTAGCTTCAACTGCATGCGAAACAACGAGTTACCTTCAAATCCATGCGAAACACATATTTTAGCTTCAAATCAATGCGAAGTAGCAGGTTTAGCTTCAAATCCATGCGGAACACATGATTTAGCTTCAAATCCATGGGATGTAGAAGGTTTAGCTTCAAATCAATGCGAATCATATTATTTAGGTTCAAATCAGTGTGAAATAGAAGGCTCAGGTTCAAAGCCATGCGATTCAAATGGTTCATCTTCAAATACTTGTGAAAGACATGATTTAGCTTCAACTGCATTCGAAACAAACGAGTTAGCTCCAAATCCACGCGAAACACATGATTTAACTTCAAATAGGTGCGAAGTAGAAGGCTTAGCTTCAAATCCATGCAAAACACGTGATTTAGGATCCAATCAATGCGAAGTAGAAGACTTAGCTTCAAATCCATGCGAAACAAATGGTTTAGCTACAAATACTTGTTATATACATGATTTAGCTTCAACTGCATTCGACACAAACGAGTTAGCTTCAAATCCATGCGAAAGACATTTGTTAGGTGCAAATCAGTGGGAAGTAGAAGGCTCAGGTTCAAAGCCATGCGATTAAAGTGGTTCATCTTCAAATACTTGTGAAAGACATGATTTAGCTTCAACTGCATGCGAAACAAACGAGTTACCTTCAAATCCACGCGAAACACATGATTTAGCTTCAAATCAATGTGATGTAATAGGCCAAGTTTCAAATCCATGCAAAACACATGATTTAGGATCCAATCAATGCGAAGTAGAAGGCTTAGCTTCAAATCCATGCGAAACAAATGGTTTAGCTTCAAATACTTGCGATATAAATGATACAGCTTCAAATACAGGTGGAACGAACGAGATGGCTTCAAATCCATGCAAAACACATGATTAAGTTTCAAATCAATTTTATGTAGAAGGTTTAGCTTCAAATCCAAGCGAAACAAATGATTTAGCTTCAAACACTTGGGATATAAGCGATATAGCTTCAAATGCAGACGAATCAAACGAGTTAGCTTCAAAATCCATGCGATACGCATGATTTAGCTTCAAATCAAAGCGAAGTAGAAGGATTAGCTTCAAATCCATGCGAAACAAATGATTTAGCATCAGATCCTTGCGATATAAGTGATATAGCTCCAAATGCAGTGGAAACAAACGAGTTAGCTTCAAATCCATGCAAAACGCACGATTAAGCTTCAAATCAATGCTATGTAGATGGTTTAGCTTAAAAAACAATACAACACAAATGATTTAGCATCAGATACTTGCGATATGAGTGACATAGCTTCAAATGCAGACGAAACAAACGAGTTAGCTTCAAATCTAAGCGAAACACATAATTTAGCTTCAAATCAATGCGATGTAGAAGGTCTTCCTTCAAATCCATGCGAAACAAATGATTTAGCTTCTAATACTTGCGATATAAATGATACAGCGTCAAATACAGGAGAAACAAACGAGTTAGCTACAAATCCAAGCGAAACACACGATTTAGCTTCAATTCAATGCCAAGTAGAAGGGTTAGCTTCAAATCCATGCGACACATATGATTTAGCTTCAAATACTTGCGATATAAGTGATATAGCTTCAAAAGCTGGAGGAACAAACGAGGTAGCTCCAATTCCATGTGAAACAAATGATTTAGCTTCAAATCAATGCGAAGTAGAAGGCTTAGCTTCATATCCATGCGAAACAAATGGTTTAGCTACAAATACTTGTGATATACATTATGAAGCTACAACTGCATGCGACACAAACGAGTTAGCTTCAAATCCATGCGGAACACATGATTTAGCTTCAAAACAATGCGATGTAAAAGGTTTAGCTTCAAATCCGCCCGAAACAAATGATTTAGCTTCAAATACTTGCGATATAAGTGATATAGATTCAAATGCAGGCGAAACGAACGAGCTAGCTTCAAGTCCATGCGAAACACATGATTTAGATGCAAATCAATGCGATGTAGGATGTTTAGCTTGAAATCCATGCGAATCAAATGATTTAGCATCAGATACTTGTTATTTAAGTGATATAGCTACAAATGCATGGAAAACAAACGAGTTAGCTTCAAATCCATGCGAAACACATGACTTAGCTGCAAATCAATGCGATGTAGAAGGTTTAGCTTCAAATCAATGCTATGTAGAAGGTTTGGCTTCAAATCCATGCGAAACAAATGATTTAGCTTCAAACACTTAGGATATAAGTGATATAGCTCCAAATGCAGAAAAATCAAACGAGTTAGTTTCAAAATCCATGCGTTACACATGACTTAGCTTCAAATCAATGCGAAGTAGAAGGCTTAGCTTCAAATCCATGCGAAACAAATGGTTTAGCTACAAAAATACTTGTGATATACATTATGAAGCTACAACTGCATGCGACACAAACGAGTTAGATTCAAATCCATGCGAAACACATGATTCAGCTGCAAATCAATGCGATGTAGAAGGCTTAGATTCAAATCCATGCAAAACACGTGATTTAGGATCCAATCAATGCGAAGTAGAAGCCTTAACTTCAAATCCATGCGAAACATATGCTTTAGCTTCAAATACTTGCGATATAAATGATATAGCTTCAAATACAGGAGAAACAAACGAGTTAGCTTCAAATCCATGCAAAACACACGATTTAGCTTCAATTCAATGCCAAGTAGAAGGCTTAGCTTCAAATCCAGGCGAATCAACTGTTTAGCTGCAAATCAATGCGATGTAGAAGGTTTAGCTTCAAATCCATGCCAAACGAATGATTTAGCTTCAAATACTTGCGGTATAAATGAAATAGCTTCAAATGCAGGCGAAGCAAACGAGTTAGCTTCAAATCCATGCAAAACACATGATTTAGCTTCAAAGCAATGCGAATTAGAAGGCTTAGCTTCAAATACATGAGAAATAATTGATTTAGCTTCAGACACTTGCGGTATAAGCGATATAGCTTCAAATGCAGGGGAAACAAACGAGTTAGCTTCAAATGCATGATAAACACTAGATTTAGCTTCAAATCAAAGCGACGTGGAAGGTTTGGCTTCAAATCCATGCGAAACAAATGATTTAGCATCAGATACTTGTTATATAATTGATATAGCTACAAATGCAGGGGAAACAAACGGGTTAGCTTTCAATACATGCAAAAGACATGATTAAGCTGCAAATCAATGCGATGTAGAAGGTTTAGCTTCAAATCCATGCGATACAAATCGTTTAGCTTCAAATACTTGTGATATACCTGATTTAGATTCAGCTGCATTCGAAACAGACGAGTTAGCTTCAAATCCACGCGAAATGCATTATATAGCTTCAAAACAGTGCGAAGTAGAAGGCTTAGCTTCAAATCCATGCGAAACGAAAGATTTAGCTTCAAATACTTGCGAATGTAAGTGCTATAGCTTCAAATGTAGGCGATACAAACGAGTTAGCCTCAAATCCATGCAAAACACGTGAGTAAGCTAAAAATGCATGCGAAAAACATGATTTAGGTTCAAATTCATGGGAAACACGTGGTTTAGCTTCAAATACATGCGAAGTAGAAGGCTCTGCTTCAAATCCATGCGAATCAAATGGTTTAGCTCCAAATACTTCGGATATACATGATTTAGCTTCAACTGCAGGCGAAACAAACGAGGTAGCTTCAAATCCAAGCGACACAACTGATTTAACTTCAAATACTTGCCATATAAGTGATATAGCTTCAAATGCAGACGAAACAAACGAGTTAGCTTCAAATCTATGCGAAACACATGATGTATATGCAAATCAATGCGACCTAGAAGGCTTTGCTTCAAATCCATGCGGAACAAATGATTTAGCTTCAAATACTTGTGATATTAGTGATATAGATTCAACTGCAGACGTAACAAACGAGTTAGCTTCAAATCAATGCGAAACTCATGATTTAGCTTCAAATCAATGCGAACTAGAAGTCTTAGCTTCAAAACCATGCGAAACAAATGATTTAGCTTCAAATCAATGCGAAGTAGAAGGCTCAGCTTCAAATCCATGCGAAACGAAAGATTTAGCTTTAAATACTTGCGAATATAAGTGATATAGCTTCAAATACAGGCGACACAAACGAGTTTGCTTCAAATCCATGCCAAACACATGATTTAGCTTCAGATCCAAGCGAAACACATGATTTAGCTTCACACCAATGTGATGTAGAAGGCTTAGCTTCAAATCCGCGAGAAACAAATGATTTACATTCAAATACTTGCGATATAAGTGATATAGCTTCGAATGCAGGAGAGACAAATCAGTTACCTTCAAATCCATGCGAAACACTTGAATTAGCTTCAAATCAATGCGATGTAAAAGGTTTAGCTTCAAATCCGCCCGAAACAAATGATTTAGCTTCAAATACTTGCGATATAAGTGATATAGATTCAAATGCAGGCGAAACGAACGAGCTAGCTTCAAGTCCATGCGAAACACATGATTTAGATGCAAATCAATGCGATGTAGGATGTTTAGCTTGAAATCCATGCGAATCAAATGATTTAGCATCAGATACTTGTTATTTAAGTGATATAGCTACAAATGCATGGAAAACAAACGAGTTAGCTTCAAATCCATGCGAAACACATGACTTAGCTGCAAATCAATGCGATGTAGAAGGTTTAGCTTCAAATCAATGCTATGTAGAAGGTTTGGCTTCAAATCCATGCGAAACAAATGATTTAGCTTCAAACACTTAGGATATAAGTGATATAGCTCCAAATGCAGAAAAATCAAACGAGTTAGTTTCAAAATCCATGCGTTACACATGACTTAGCTTCAAATCAATGCGAAGTAGAAGGATTAGCTTCAAATCCATGCGAAACACATGATTTAGCTGCAAATCAATGCGATGTAGAATGTTTAGCTTCTAATCCATGCGAAACAAATGATTTAGCTTCATATACTTGCGATAAGAGGGATATAGCTTCAAATGCAGGCGAAACGAAAGAGTTAGCTTCAAATCCATGCGAAACACATGTCTTAGATACTAATGAACGCGATCTAGAAGGTTTAGCTACAAATCCAGGCGAAACACTTGATTTAGCTTCAAATCAATGCGATGTAGATGGATTAGCTTCAAATACATGCGAAACAAATGATTTAGCTTCAAATACTTGTGATATAAGTGATATAGACTCAACTGCAGGCGAAACAAACGAGTTAGCTTCATATCCATGCGATACAAATGATTTAGCATCAAATGCTTGCGATATAAGTGATATAGCTTCAAATGCAGACGAATCAAACGAGTAAGCTTCAAATCCATGCGAAACACATGATTTAGCTTCAAATAATTGCGAAGTACAAGGCTTGGCTTCAAATCCATGCGAAACAAATGGATTCGCGTCAAATACTTGCGATATAAATGAAATAGCTTCAACTGCATGCGAAACAAACGAGTTAGCTTCAAATTTATGCAAAACACATGATTAAGCTTCAAATGCATGCGAAACACATGATTTATCTTCAAATACATGCGAAACACATGGTTTAGCATCAAATGCATGCGAAACAAATTGTTTAGCCGCAGATACTTATGATATACATGATTTAGCTTCAACTGCATGCGAAACAAACGAGTTAGCTTCAAATACTTGCGATATAAATGAAGTTGGTTCAAAAGCAGGAAAAACAAACGGGTTAGCTTCAGATCCATGCGAAATACATGATTTAGCTTCATATCAATACGAAGTAGAAGGCAAAGCTTCAAATCCATGCGACACAACTGATTGAGCATCAAATACATGCGATATAAATGATATCGCTTCAAATGCAGGCGACACAAACGAGTTAGCTTCAAATCCATGCAAAACACACGATTTAGCTTCAATTCAATGCCAAGTAGAAGGCTTAGCTTCAAATCCATGCGAATCAACTGTTTAGCTGCAAATCAATGCGATGTAGAAGGTTTAGCGTCAAATCCATGCCAAACGAATGATTTAGCTTCAAATACTTGCGGTATAAATGAAATAGCTTCAAATGCAGGCGAAGCAAACGAGTTAGCTTCAAATCCATGCAAAACACATGATTTAGCTTTCAATCTATGCGAAACACCTGATTTAGCTTCTGATCAATGCGAAGTATAAGGCTCAGCTTCAAATCCAAGCGAAACACATGATTTAGCTTCAAAGCAATGCGAATTAGAAGGCTTAGCTTCAAATACATGAGAAATAATTGATTTAGCTTCAGACACTTGCGGTATAAGCGATATAGCTTCAAATGCAGGGGAAACAAACGAGTTAGCTTCAAATCCATGATAAACACTAGATTTAGCTTCAAATCAAAGCGACGTGGAAGGTTTGGCTTCAAATCCATGCGAAACAAATGATTTAGCATCAGATACTTGTTATATAATTGATATAGCTACAAATGCAGGGGAAACAAACGGGTTAGCTTTAAATACATGCAAAAGACATGATTAAGCTGCAAATCAATGCGATGTAGAAGGTTTAGCTTCAAATCCATGCGATACAAATCGTTTAGCTTCAAATACTTGTGATATACCTGATTTAGATTCAGCTGCATTCGAAACAGACGAGTTAGCTTCAAATCCACGCGAAATGCATTATATAGCTTCAAAACAGTGCGAAGTAGAAGGCTTAGCTTCAAATCCATGCGAAACGAAAGATTTAGCTTCAAATACTTGCGAATGTAAGTGCTATAGCTTCAAATGTAGGCGACACAAACGAGTTAGCCTCAAATCCATGCAAAACACGTGAGTAAGCTAAAAATGCATGCGAAAAACATGATTTAGGTTCAAATTCATGGGAAACACGTGGTTTAGCTTCGAATACATGCGAAGTAGAAGGCTCTGCTTCAAATCCATGCGAATCAAATGGTTTAGCTCCAAATACTTCGGATATACATGATTTAGCTTCAACTGCAGGCGAAACAAACGAGGTAGCTTCAAATCCAAGCGACACAACTGATTTAACTTCAAATACTTGCCATATAAGTGATATAGCTTCAAATGCAGACGAAACAAACGAGTTAGCTTCAAATCTATGCGAAACACATGATTTATATGCAAATCAATGCGACCTAGAAGGCTTAGCTTCAAATCCATGCGGAACAAATGACTTAGCTTCAAATACTTGTGATATTAGTGATATAGATTCAACTGCAGACGTAACAAACGAGTTAGCTTCAAATCAATGCGAAACTCATGATTTAGCTTCAAATCAATGCGAACTAGAAGTCTTAGCTTCAAAACCATGCGAAACAAATGATTTAGCTTCAAATCAATGCGAAGTAGAAGGCTCAGCTTCAAATCCATGCGAAACGAAAGATTTAGCTTTAAATACTTGCGAATATAAGTGATATAGCTTCAAATACAGGCGACACAAACGAGTTTGCTTCAAATCCATGCCAAACACATGATTAAGCTTCAAATGCATGCGAAACACATGATTTATCTTCAAATACATGCGAAACACATGGTTTAGCATCAAATGCATGCGATACAAATCGTTTAGCTTAAAATACTTGTGATATACATGATTTAGCTTCAGCTAAATTCGAAACAGACGAGTTAACTTCTAATCCACGCGAAATACATTATTTAGCTTCAAAAGAGTGCGAATTAGAAGGCTTAGCTTCAAATACTTGCAGTATAAATGAAAGAGCTTCAAATGCAGCCGAAACAAACGAGTTAGCTTAAAATCCATGTAGAACACATGATTTAGCTTCCAATCAATGCGAAGTAGAAGTCTTAGCTTCAAATCCATGCGGAACAAATGGTTTATCTTCAAATACTTGCGATATAAATGATATAGCTGCAAACGCAGGCGAAGCAAACGAGTTAGCTTCAAATCAATGCGAAACACATGATTTAGCTTCAAATCAACGCGAAGTAGCAGGTTGGATTCAAATCAATGCGAAACAAATGATTTAGCTTCAAATACTTGCGAATATGAGGGATACAGCTTCAAATGCATGCGAAACGAACGAGTTAGCTTCAAATCCATGCGAAACACATGATTTAGCTTCAAATCCATGGGATGTAGAAGGTTTAGCTTCAAATCCATGCGAAACAAATGATTGAGCTTCAAAGACTTGGGATAAAGGTGATATAGCTTCAACTGCATGCGAAACAAACCAGCTACCTTCAAAACCACGCGAAACACATGATTTAGCTTCAAATCAATGCGAAGTAGAAGGCTTAGCTTCAAATCCATGCGAAATAAATGGTTTAGCTAGAAATACTTGTGATATACATTATTTAGCTACCACTGCATGCGAAACAAACGAGCTAGCTTCAAATTCATGCGAAACACATGATTTAGCTTCAAACCAATGCGATGTAGAAGGTTTAGCTTCAAATCCGCGCGAATCAAATGATTTACATTCAAATACTTGCGATATAAGTGATATAGCTTCAAATGCAGGTGAAACAAACGAGTCAGCTTCAAATGCATGCGAAACACATGATTTAGCTTGATAACAATGCGAAGTAGAAGGCTTAGCTACAAATCCATGCGAATCAAATGGTTTAGCACCAAATACTTCAAATACTTGCGATATAAATGATATATCTTCAAAAGCACTCTTAACAAACGAGTTAACTTCAAATCAATGCGAAACACATGATTTAGCTTCAAATCAACGCGAAACACATGATTTAGCTCGATAACAATGCGAACCTTGTTGTTCTTGTTATTCTTGTTGTTCTCGTTGTTCTCGTTGTTCTCGTTGTTCTCGTTGTTCTCGTTGTTCTCGTTGTTCTCGTTGTTCTCGTTGTTCTCGTTGTTCTTGTTGTTCTTGTTGTTCTTGTTGTTCTTGTTGTTCTTGTTGTTCTTGTTCTTCTTGTTGTTCTTGTTGTTCTTGTTGTTCTTGTTGTTCTTGTTGTTCTTGTTGTTCTTGTTGTTCTTGTTGTTCTTGTTGTTCTTGTTGCTCTTGTTGTTCTTGTTGTTGTTGTTCTAGTTGTCCTTGTTGTTGTTGTTCTGGTTGTTCTTGTTGTTCTTGTTGCTCTTGTTCTTGTTGTTCTTGCTGTTCATGTTGTCTTGCTGTCCTTGTTGTTCTAGTTGTTCTTGTTGTTCTTGTTGTTCTTATTGTTGTTGTTCTAGTTGTTCATGTTGTCTTGTTGTCCTCGTTGTTCTAGTTGTTCTTGTTGTTCTTGTTGTTCTTATTGTTGTTGTTCTAGTTGTTCTTGTTGTTGTTGTTCTGGTTGTTCTTGTTGTTCTTGTTGTTCCGGTTGTTCATGTTGTTGTTCTTGTTGTTCTTATTTTTGTTGTTGTTGTTGTTTTTCTTGCTGTTCTTGTTCTTGTTGTTCTTGTTGTTCTTGCTGGTCATGTCGTTCTTGTTGTTGTTGTTGTTGTTGTTGTTGTTGTTGTTGTTGTCCTTGTCGTTCTTGTTGTTCTTGTTGTTCTTGTTGTTCTTGTTGTTCTTGTTGTTCTTGTTGTTCTTGTTGTTCTTGTTGTTCTTGTTGTTCTTGTTGTTCTTGTTGTTCTTGTTGTTCTTGTTGTACTTGTTGTTCTAGTTGTTCTTGTTGTTCTTGTTGTTCTTGTTGTACTTGTTGTTCTTGTTGTTCTTGTTGTTCTTGTTGTTCTTGTTCTTGTTGTTGTTCTGGTTGTTCTGGTTGTTCTTGTTGTTCTCGTTGTTCCGGTTGTTCTTGTTGTTGTTGTTGTTCTTGTTTTTGTTGTTCTTGTTGTTGTTGTTGTTGTTGTTCTTGCTGTTCTTGTTCTTGTTGCTCTTGTTGTTCTTGATGTTCTTGTTGTTGTTGTTGTTGTTGTTGTTGTCCTTGTTGTTCTTGTTGTTCTTATTGCTCTTGATGTTCTTGTTGTTCTTGTTGTTCTTGTTGTTCTTGTTGTTCTTGTTGTTCTTGTTGTTCTTGTTGTTCTTGTTGTTCTTGTTGTCCTTGTTGTTCTTGTTGTTCTTGTTGTTCTTGTTGTTCTTGTTGTTCTTGTTGTTCTTGCTGTTCTTGTTCTTGTTGTTCTTGTTGTTCTTGTTGTTCTTGTTGATCTTGTTGTTCTTGTTGTTCTTATTGCTCTTGTTGCTCTTGTTGCTCTTGTTGCTGTTGTTGTTCTTGTTGTTCTGATTGTTGATGTTCTTGTTGTTCATGTTGTTGTTGTTCTTGTTGTTCTTGTTGTTGTTGTTGTTCTGGTTGTTGTTGTTGTTGTTCTTGCTGTTCTTGTTGTTCTTGTTGTTGTTGATGTTGTTGTTGTTGTTGCTCTTGCTGTTCTTGTTGTTCTTGTTGTTCTTCTTGTTGTTCTTCTTCTTGTTGTTGTTGTTCTTGTTTATGTTATTCTTGTTGTTGTTGTTGTTCTTGTTGTTCCTGTTGTTGTTGTTGTTCTTGTTGTTCTTGTTGTTGTTGTTCATGTAGTTCTTCTTGTTGTTGTTCTTGCTGTTCTTGTTCTTGTTGTTCTTGTTGTCCTTGCTGTTCTTGTTGTTATTGTTGTTGTTGTCCTTGTTGTCCTTGTTGTTCTTGTTGTTCTTGTTGTTCTTGTTGATCTTGTTGTTCTTGTTGTTCTTGTTGTTCTTGTAGCTCTTGTTGCTCTTGTTGCTCTTGTTGATCTTGTTGCACTTGTTGCTGTTGTTGCTCTTGTTGCTCTTGTTGCACTTGTTGCTGTTGTTTTTCTTGTTGTTCATGTTGTTGATGTTCTTGTTGTTCATGTTGTTGTTGTTCTTGTTGTTCTTGATGTTCTTGTTGTTCTTGTTGTTCTTGTTGTTCTTGTTGTTCTTGTTGTTGTTGTTGTTCTTGTTGTTGTTCGTGTTGTTCTTGTTGTTGTTCTTGTTTTTGTTGTTCTTGTTGTTGTTGTTGTTCTTCCTGTTCTTGTTCTTGTTGTTCTTGTTGTTCTTGTTGTTCTCGTTGTTCTCGTTGTTCTCGTTGTTCTCGTTGTTCTCGTTGTTCTCGTTGTTCTCGTTGTTCTCGTTGTTCTTGTTTTTCTTGTTGTTCTTGTTGTTCTTGCTGTTCTTGTTCTTGTTGTTCTTGTTGTTGTTCTTCTTGTTCTTCTCGTTGTTCTTGTTCTTCTTGCTGTTCTGGTTGTTCTTGTTGTTCTTGTTATTATCGTTGTTCTCGTTGTTCTCGTTGTTCTCGTTGTTCTCGTTGTTCTCGTTGTTCTCGTTGTTCTCGTTGTTCTCGTTGTTCTCGTTGTTCTCGTTGTTCTCGTTGTTCTTGTTGTTCTTGTTGTTCTTGTTGTTCTTGTTGTTCTTGTTGTTCTTGTTGTTCTTGTTGTTCTTGTTGTTCTTGTTGTTCTTCTTGTTCTTGTTGTTCTTGTTGCTCTTGTTGTTCTTGTTGTTCTTGTTGTTCTTGTTGTTCTTGTTGTTCTTGTTGTTCTTGTTGTTCTTGTTGTTCTTGTTGTTCTTGTTGTTCTGGTTGTTGTTGTTCTTGTTGTTCTTGTTGTTCTTGTTGTACTTGTTGTTGTTGTTCTTGTTGTTCTTGTTGTTCTTGTTGTTGTTGTTGTTGTTGTTGTTATTGTTCTTGCTGTTCTTGTTGTAGTTGTTGTTGTTGTCCTTGTTGTTGTTGTAGTTCTTGTTGTTCTGGTTGTTGATGTTCTTGTTGTTCATGTTGTTGTTGTTCTTGTTGTTCTTGATGTTCTTGTTGTTCTTGTTGTCGTTGTTGTTCTTGTTGTTCTTGTTGCTCTTGTTGCTCATGTTGCTCTTGTTGCACTTGTTGCTGTTGTTGTTCTTGTTGTTCTGGTTGTTGATGTTCTTGATGTTGATGTTGTTGTTGTTCTTTTTGTTCTTGTTGATGTTGTTGTTGTTGTTGTTGTGGTTGTTGATGTTCTTGTTGTTCATGTTGTTGTTGTTCTTGATGTTCTTGTTGTTCTTGTTGTTCTTGTTGTTCTTGTTGTTCTTGGTGTTCTTGTTGTTCTTGTTGTTCTTGGTGTTCTTGTTGTTCTTGTTGTTGTTCTTGCTGTTCTGGTTGTTCTTGTTCTTCTTGTTGTTCTCGTTGTTCTCGTTGTTCTCGTTGTTCTCGTTGTTCTCGTTGTTCTCGTTGTTCTCGTTGTTCTCGTTGTTCTTGTTGTTCTTGTTGTTCTTGTTGTTCTTGTTGTTCTTGTTGTTCTTGTTGTTCTTGTTGTTCTTGTTGTTCTTGTTGTTCTTGTTGTTCTTGTTGTTCTTGTTGTTCTGGTTGTTGATGTTCTTGTTGTTCATGTTGTTGTTGTTCTTGTTGTTCTTGATCTTCTTGTTGTTCTTGTTGTCGTTGTTGTTCTTGTTGTTCTTGTTGCTCTTGTTGCTCTTGTTGCTCTTGTTGCTCTTGTTGCTCTTGTTGCTGTTGTTGTTCTTGTTGTTCTGGTTGTTGATGTTCTTGTTGTTCATGTTGTTGTTGTTCTTTTTGTTCTTGTTGATGTTGTTGTTGTTGTTGTTCTGGTTGTTGATGCTCTTGTTGTTCATGTTGTTGTTGTTCTTGATGTTCTTGTTGTTCTTGTTGTTCTTGTTGTTCTTGTTGTTCTTGTTGTTCTTGGTGTTCTTGTTGTTCTTGTTGTTCTAGTTGTTGTTGTTGTTCTTGTTGTTGTTCTCGTTGTTCTCGTTGTACTCGTTGTTCTCGTTGTTCTCGTTGTTCTTATTGTTCTTTTTGTTCTTGTTGTTCTTGTTGTCCTTGTTGTTGTTGTTGCTGTTGTTGTTCTTGTTGTTCATGTTGTTGTTGTTCTGGTTGATGTTGTTGTTCTTGTTCTTGTTTTTCTTGTTGTTCTTGTTGTTCTTGTTGTTATTGTTGCTCTTGTTGCTCTTGTTGTTCTTGTTGTTCTTGTTGTTCTTGTTATTCTTTTTGTCCTTGTTGTTCTTGCTGTTGTTGTTCCCGTTGTTCTTGTTGTTGTTGTTGTTGTTGTTGTTCTTGTTCTTGTTGTTCATGTTGTTGCGGTTCTGGTAGATGTTGTTGTTCTTGTTCTTGTTGTTCTTGTTGCTCATGTTGTTCTTGTTGTTCTTGTTGTTCTTGCTGTTGTTGTTCCTGTTGTTGTTGTTGTTGTTGTTGTTGTTGTTGTTCTTCCTGTTCTTGTTGTTGTTGTTCTTGCTGTTCTTGTTCTTGTTGCTCTTGTTGTTCTTGTTGTTCTTGTTGTTCTTGTTGTTCTTGTTGTTCTTGTTGTTCTTGATGTTCTTGTTGTTCTTGTTGTTCTTGTTGTTATTGTTGTTCTTGTTGTTCTTGTTGTTCTTGTTGTTCTTGTTGTTCTTGTTGTTCTTGTTGTTCTTGTTGTTCTTGTTGTTCTTGTTGTTCTTGTTGTTCTTGTTGTTCTTGTTGTTCTTGTTGTTCTTGTTGTTCTTGTTGTTCTTGTTGTTCTTGTTGTTCTTGTTGTTCTTGTTGTTCTTGTTGTTCTTGTTGTTCTTGTTGTTCTTGTTGTTCTTGTTGTTCTTGTTCTTGTTGTTGTTCTGGTTGTTCTTGTTGTTCTTGTTGTTCCGGTTGTTCTTGTTGTTGTTGTTGTTCTTGTTTTTGTTGTTCTTGTTGTTGTTGTTCTTGTTGTTCTTGTTGTTCTTGTTGTTCTTGTTGTTCTTGTTGTTCTTGTTGTTCTTGTTGTTCTTGTTGTTCTTGTTGTTCTTGTTGTTCTTGTTGTTCTTGTTGTTCTTGTTGTTCTTGTTGTTCTTGTTGTTCTTGTTGTTCTTGTTGTTCTTGTTGTTCTTGTTGTTCTTGTTGTTCTTGTTGTTCTTGTTGTTCTTGTTGTTCTTGTTGTTCTTGTTGTTCTTGTTGTTCTTGTTGTTCTTGTTGTTCTTGTTGTTCTTGTTGTTCTTGTTGTTCTTGTTGTTCTTGTTGTTCTTGTTGTTCTTGTTGTTCTTCCTGTTCTTGTTCTTGTTGTTCTTGTTGTTCTTGTTGATCTTGTTGTTCTTGTTGCTCTTGTTGCTCTTGTTGCTCTTGTTGCTCTTGTTGCTCTTGTTGCTCTTGTTGCTGTTGTTGTTCTGATTGTTGATGTTCTTGTTGTTCATGTTGTTGTTGTTCTTGTTGTTCTTGTTGTTGTTGTTGTTGTTCTGGTTGTTGTTGTTGTTGTTCTTGCTGTTCTTGTTGTTCTTGTTGTTGTTGATGTTGTTGTTGTTGCTCTTGCTGTTCTTGTTGTTCTTGTTGTTCTTCTTGTTGTTCTTCTTGTTGTTGTTGTTCTTGTTTATGTTATTCTTGTTGTTGTTGTTGTTCTTGTTGTTCCTGTTGTTGTTGTTGTTCTTGTTGTTCTTGATGTTGTTGTTCATGTAGTTCTTCTTGTTGTTGTCCTTGCTGTTCTTGTTGTTATTGTTGTTGTTGTCCTTGTTGTTCTTGTTGTTCTTGTTGTTCTTGTTGATCTTGTTGTTCTTGTTGTTCTTGTTGTTCTTGTTGCTCTTGTTGCTCTTGTTGCTCTTGTTGCTCTTGTTGCACTTGTTGCTGTTGTTGTTCTTGTTGTTCTGGTTGTTGATGTTCTTGTCGTTCATGTTGTTGTTGTTCTTGTTGTTCTTGATGTTCTTGTTGTTCTTGTTGTCGTTGTTGTTCTTGTTGTTCTTGTTGCTCTTGTTGCTCTTGTTGCTCTTGTTGCTGTTGTTGTTCTTGTTGTTCTGGTTGTTGATGTTCTTGTTGTTCATGTTGTTGTTGTTCTTTTTGTTCTTGTAGTTGTTGTTGTTGTTGTTCTGGTTGTTGATGTTCTTGTTGTTCATGTTGTTGTTGTTCTTGATGTTCTTGTTGTTCTTGTTGATCTTGTTGTTCTTGTTGTTCTGGTTGTTCTTGGTGTTCTTGTTGTTCCGGTTGTTCATGTTGTTGTTCTTGTTGTTGTTCTTATTTTTGTTGTCGTTGTTGTTGTTTTTCTTGCTGTTCTTGTTCTTGGTGTTCTTGTTGTTCTTGTTGTTCTAGTTGTTGTTGTTGTTGTTGTTCTTGTTATTCTTGTTGTTCTTGTTGCTCTTGTTGCTCTTGTTGCTGTTGTTGCTCTTGTTGCTCTTGTTGTTCTTGTTGTTCTTGTTGTTCCGGTTGTTCTTGTTCTTGTTGTTGTTCGTGTTGTTCTTGTTGTTGTTCTTGTTTTTGTTGTTCTTGTTGTTGTTGTTGTTGTTCTTCCTGTTCTTGTTCTTGTTGTTCTTGTTGTTCTTGTTGTTCTTGTTGTTCTTGTTGTTCTTGTTGTTCTTGTTGTTCTTGTTGTTCTTGTTGTTCTAGTTGTTGTTGTTGTTGTTGTTGTTGTTGTTGTTCTTGTTATTCTCGTTGTTCTTGTTGCTCTTGTTGCTCTTGTTGCTCTTGTTGCTCTTCTTGCTCTTGTTGCTGTTGTTGCTGTTGTTGTTCTGGTTGTTGATGTTCTTGTTGTTCATGTTGTTGTTGTTCTTGATGTTCTTGTTGTTCTTGCTGTTCTTGTTGTTATTGTTGTTCTTGTTGTTCTTGTTGTTCTTGTTGATCTTGTTGTTCTTGTTGTTCTTGTTGTTCTTGTTGTTCTTGTTGTTCTTGTTGTTCTTGTTGTTCTTGTTGTTCTTGTTGTTCTTGTTGTTCTTGTTGTTCTTGTTCTTGCTGTTGTTGTTCTGGTTGTTCTTGTTGTTCTTGTTGTTCCGGTTGTTCTTGTTGTTGTTGTTGTTCTTGTTTTTGTTGTTCTTGTTGTTGTTGTTGTTGTTGTTCTTGCTGTTCTTGTTCTTGTTGCTCTTGTTGTTCTTGATGTTCTTGTTGTTGTTGTTGTTGTCCTTGTTGTTCTTGTTGTTCTTGTTGTTCTTGTTGTTCTTGTTGTTCTTGTTGTTCTTGTTGTTCTTGTTGCTCTTGTTGTTCTTGTTGTTCTTGGTGTTCTTGTTGTTCTTGTTGCTCTTGTTGTTCTTGCTGTTCTTGTTCTTGTTGTTCTTGTTGTTCTTGTTGATCTTGTTGTTCTTGTTGTTCTTGTTGCTCTTGTTGCTCTTGTTGCTCTTGTTGCTCTTGTTGCTGTTGTTCTTCTTGTTGTTCTGATTGTTGATGTTCTTGTTGTTCATGTTGTTGTTGTTCGTGTTGTTCTTGTTGTTGTTGTTGTTGTTGTTCTTGCTATTCTTGTTGTTCTTGTTGTTGTTGATGTTGTTGTTGTTGCTCTTGCTGTTCTTGTTGTTCTTGTTGTTCTTCTTGTTGTTCTTGTTGTTGTTGTTGTTGTTCTTGTTTATGTTATTCTTGTTGTTGTTCTTGTTTATGTTATTCTTGTTGTTGTTGTTGTTCTTGTTGTGCCTGTTGTTGTTGTTGTTCTTGTTGTTCTTGTTGTTGTTGTTCATGTAGTTCTTCTTGTTGTTGTTCTTGCTGTTCTTGTTCTTGTTGTTCTTGTTGTCCTTGCTGTTCTTGTTGTTATTGTTGTTGTTGTCCTTGTTGTTCTTGTTGTTGTTGTTGTCCTTGTTGTTCTTGTTGTTCTTGTTGCTCTTGTTGTTCTTGTTGTTCTTGTTGTTCTTGTTGTTCTTGTTGTTCTCGTTGTTCTTGTTGTTCTTGTTGTTCTTGTTGCTCTTGTTGTTCTTGTTGTTCTTGTTGTTCTTGTTGTTCTTGTTGTTCTTGTTGTTCTTGTTGTTCTTGGTGTTCTTGTTGTTCTTGTTGTTCTTCTTGTTCTAGTTGTTGTTGTTGTTGTTCTTGTTGTTGTTCTTCTTGTTCTTCTCGTTGTTCTTGTTGTTCTTGTGGTTCTTCTTGCTGTTCTGGTTGTTCTTGTTGTTCTTGTTATTATCGTTGTTCTCGTTGTTCTCGTTGTTCTCGTTGTTCTCGTTGTTCTCGTTGTTCTCGTTGTTCTCGTTGTTCTCGTTGTTCTCGTTGTTCTTGTTGTTCTTGTTGTTCTTGTTGTTCTTGTTGTTCTTGTTGTTCTTGTTGTTCTTGTTGTTCTTGTTGTTCTTGTTGTTCTTGTTGTTCTTGTTGTTCTTGTTGCTCTTGTTGTTCTTGTTGTTCTTGTTGTTCTTGTTGTTCTTGTTGTTCTTGTTGTTCTTGTTGTTCTTGTTGTTCTTGTTGTTCTTGTTGTTCTTGTTGTTCTGGTTGTTGTTGTTCTTGTTGTTCTTGTTGTTCTTGTTGTACTTGTTGTTGTTGTTCTTGTTGTTCTTGTTGTTCTTGTTGTTGTTGTTGTTGTTGTTGTTCTTTGCTGTTCTTGTTGTAGTTGTTGTTGTTGTCCTTGTTGTTGTTGTAGTTCTTGTTGTTCTGGTTGTTGATGTTCTTGTTGTTCATGTTGTTGTTGTTCTTGTTGTTCTTGATCTTCTTGTTGTTCTTGTTGTCGTTGTTGTTCTTGTTGTTCTTGTTGCTCTTGTTGCTCTTGTTGCTCTTGTTGCACTTGTTGCTGTTGTTGTTCTTGTTGTTCTGGTTGTTGATGTTCTTGTTGTTGTTCTTTTTGTTCTTGTTGATGTTGTTGTTGTTGTTGTTGTGGTTGTTGATGCTCTTGTTGTTCATGTTGTTGTTGTTCTTGATGTTCTTGTTGTTCTTGTTGTTCTTGTTGTTCTTGTTGTTCTTGGTGTTCTTGTTGTTCTTGTTGTTCTTGGTGTTCTTGTTGTTCTTGTTGTTGTTCTTGCTGTTCTGGTTGTTCTTGTTCTTCTTGTTGTTCTCGTTGTTCTCGTTGTTCTCGTTGTTCTCGTTGTTCTCGTTGTTCTCGTTGTTCTCGTTGTTCTCGTTGTTCTCGTTGTTCTCGTTGTTCTTGTTGTTCTTGTTGTTCTTGTTGTTCTGGTTGTTCTTGTTGTTCTTGTTGTTCTTGTTGTTCTTGTTGTTCTTGTTGTTCTTGTTGTTCTTGTTGTTCTTGTTGTTCTGGTTGTTCTGGTTGTTGATGTTCTTGTTGTTCATGTTGTTGTTGTTCTTGTTGTTCTTGATCTTCTTGTTGTTCTTGTTGTCGTTGTTGTTCTTGTTGTTCTTGTTGCTCTTGTTGCTCTTGTTGCTCTTGTTGCTCTTGTTGCTCTTGTTGCTGTTGTTGTTCTTGTTGTTGATGTTCTTGTTGTTCATGTTGTTGTTGTTCTTTTTGTTCTTGTTGATGTTGTTGTTGTTGTTGTTCTGGTTGTTGATGCTCTTGTTGTTCATGTTGTTGTTGTTCTTGATGTTCTTGTTGTTCTTGTTGTTCTTGTTGTTCTTGTTGTTCTTGTTGTTCTTGTTGTTCTTGGTGTTCTTGTTGTTCTTGTTGTTCTAGTTGTTGTTGTTGTTCTTGTTGTTGTTCTCGTTGTTCTCGTTGTACTCGTTGTTCTCGTTGTTCTCGTTGTTCTCGTTGTTCTTATTGTTCTTTTTGTTCTTTTTGTTCTTGTTGTCCTTGTTGTTGTTGTTGCTGTTGTTGTTCTTGTTGTTCATGTTGTTGTTGTTCTGGTTGATGTTGTTGGTCTTGTTCTTGTTTTTCTTGTTGTTCTTGTTGTTCTTGTTGTTATTGTTGCTCTTGTTGCTCTTGTTGTTCTTGTTGTTCTTCTTGTTCTTGTTATTCTTTTTGTCCTTGTTGTTCTTGCTGTTGTTGTTCCCGTTGTTCTTGTTGTTGTTGTTGTTGTTGTTCTTGCTGTTCTTGTTCTTGTTGCTCTTGTTGTTCTTGATGTTGTTGTTGTTGTTGTTGTCCTTGTTGTTCTTGTTGTTCTTGTTGTTCTTGTTGTTCTTGTTGTTCTTGTTGTTCTTGTTGTTCTTGTTGTTCTTGTTGTTCTTGTTGTTCTTGTTGTTCTTGTTGTTCTTGTTGTTCTTGTTGTTCTTGTTGTTCTTGTTGTTCTTCCTGTTCTTGTTCTTGTTGTTCTTGTTGTTCTTGTTGATCTTGTTGTTCTTGTTGCTCTTGTTGCTCTTGTTGCTCTTGTTGCTCTTGTTGCTCTCGTTGCTGTTGTTGTTCTGATTGTTGATGTTCTTGTTGTTCATGTTGTTGTTGTTCTTGTTGTTCTTGTTGTTGTTGTTGTTCTGGTTGTTGTTGTTGTTGTTCTTGTTGTTGTTGTTGTCCTTGTTGTTCTTGTTGTTCTTGTTGCTCTTGATGTTCTTGTTGTTCTTGTTGTTCTTGTTGTTCTTGTTGTTCTTGTTGTTCTTGTTGTTCTTGTTGTTCTTGTTGTTCTTGTTGTTCTTGTTGTTCTTGTTGTTCTTGTTGTTCTTGTTGTTCTTGCTGTTCTTGTTCTTGTTGTTCTTGTTGTTCTTGTTGATCTTGTTGTTCTTGTTGTTCTTGTTGCTCTTGTTGCTCTTGTTGCTCTTGTTGCTATTGTTGCTCTTGTTGCTGTTGTTGTTCTTGTTGTTCTGATTGTTGATGTTCTTTTTGTTCATGTTGTTGTTGTTCTTGTTGTTCTTGTTGTTCTTGTTGTTCTTGTTGTTCTTGTTGTTCTTGTTGTTGTTGTTGTTCTTGTTGTTGTTCGTGTTGTTCTTGTTGTTGTTCTTGTTTTTGTTGTTCTTGTTGTTGTTGTTGTTCTTCCTGTTCTTGTTCTTGTTGTTCTTGTTGTTCTGGTTGTTCTCGTTGTTCTCGTTGTTCTCGTTGTTCTCGTTGTTCTCGTTGTTCTCGTTGTTCTCGTTGTTCTTGTTTTTCTTGTTGTTCTTGTTGTTCTTGCTGTTCTTGTTCTTGTTGTTCTTGTTGTTCTTGTTGTTCTTGTTGTTCTCGTTGTTCTTGTTGTTCTTGTTGTTCTTGTTGCTCTTGTTGTTCTTGTTGTTCTTGTTGTTCTTGTTGTTCTTGTTGTTCTCGTTGTTCTTGTTGTTCTTGTTGTTCTTGTTGCTCTTGTTGTTCTTGTTGTTCTTGTTGTTCTTGTTGTTCTTGTTGTTCTTGTTGTTCTTGTTGTTCTTGGTGTTCTTGTTGTTCTTGTTGTTCTTCTTGTTCTAGTTGTTGTTGTTGTTGTTCTTGTTGTTGTTCTTCTTGTTCTTCTCGTTGTTCTTGTTGTTCTTGTGGTTCTTCTTGCTGTTCTGGTTGTTCTTGTTGTTCTTGTTATTATCGTTGTTCTCGTTGTTCTCGTTGTTCTCGTTGTTCTCGTTGTTCTCGTTGTTCTCGTTGTTCTCGTTGTTCTCGTTGTTCTCGTTGTTCTTGTTGTTCTTGTTGTTCTTGTTGTTCTTGTTGTTCTTGTTGTTCTTGTTGTTCTTGTTGTTCTTGTTGTTCTTGTTGTTCTTGTTGTTCTTGTTGTTCTTGTTGCTCTTGTTGTTCTTGTTGTTCTTGTTGTTCTTGTTGTTCTTGTTGTTCTTGTTGTTCTTGTTGTTCTTGTTGTTCTTGTTGTTCTTGTTGTTCTTGTTGTTCTGGTTGTTGTTGTTCTTGTTGTTCTTGTTGTTCTTGTTGTACTTGTTGTTGTTGTTCTTGTTGTTCTTGTTGTTCTTGTTGTTGTTGTTGTTGTTGTTGTTCTTTGCTGTTCTTGTTGTAGTTGTTGTTGTTGTCCTTGTTGTTGTTGTAGTTCTTGTTGTTCTGGTTGTTGATGTTCTTGTTGTTCATGTTGTTGTTGTTCTTGTTGTTCTTGATCTTCTTGTTGTTCTTGTTGTCGTTGTTGTTCTTGTTGTTCTTGTTGCTCTTGTTGCTCTTGTTGCTCTTGTTGCACTTGTTGCTGTTGTTGTTCTTGTTGTTCTGGTTGTTGATGTTCTTGTTGTTGTTCTTTTTGTTCTTGTTGATGTTGTTGTTGTTGTTGTTGTGGTTGTTGATGCTCTTGTTGTTCATGTTGTTGTTGTTCTTGATGTTCTTGTTGTTCTTGTTGTTCTTGTTGTTCTTGTTGTTCTTGGTGTTCTTGTTGTTCTTGTTGTTCTTGGTGTTCTTGTTGTTCTTGTTGTTGTTCTTGCTGTTCTGGTTGTTCTTGTTCTTCTTGTTGTTCTCGTTGTTCTCGTTGTTCTCGTTGTTCTCGTTGTTCTCGTTGTTCTCGTTGTTCTCGTTGTTCTCGTTGTTCTCGTTGTTCTCGTTGTTCTTGTTGTTCTTGTTGTTCTTGTTGTTCTGGTTGTTCTTGTTGTTCTTGTTGTTCTTGTTGTTCTTGTTGTTCTTGTTGTTCTTGTTGTTCTTGTTGTTCTTGTTGTTCTGGTTGTTCTGGTTGTTGATGTTCTTGTTGTTCATGTTGTTGTTGTTCTTGTTGTTCTTGATCTTCTTGTTGTTCTTGTTGTCGTTGTTGTTCTTGTTGTTCTTGTTGCTCTTGTTGCTCTTGTTGCTCTTGTTGCTCTTGTTGCTCTTGTTGCTGTTGTTGTTCTTGTTGTTGATGTTCTTGTTGTTCATGTTGTTGTTGTTCTTTTTGTTCTTGTTGATGTTGTTGTTGTTGTTGTTCTGGTTGTTGATGCTCTTGTTGTTCATGTTGTTGTTGTTCTTGATGTTCTTGTTGTTCTTGTTGTTCTTGTTGTTCTTGTTGTTCTTGTTGTTCTTGTTGTTCTTGGTGTTCTTGTTGTTCTTGTTGTTCTAGTTGTTGTTGTTGTTCTTGTTGTTGTTCTCGTTGTTCTCGTTGTACTCGTTGTTCTCGTTGTTCTCGTTGTTCTCGTTGTTCTTATTGTTCTTTTTGTTCTTTTTGTTCTTGTTGTCCTTGTTGTTGTTGTTGCTGTTGTTGTTCTTGTTGTTCATGTTGTTGTTGTTCTGGTTGATGTTGTTGGTCTTGTTCTTGTTTTTCTTGTTGTTCTTGTTGTTCTTGTTGTTATTGTTGCTCTTGTTGCTCTTGTTGTTCTTGTTGTTCTTCTTGTTCTTGTTATTCTTTTTGTCCTTGTTGTTCTTGCTGTTGTTGTTCCCGTTGTTCTTGTTGTTGTTGTTGTTGTTGTTGTTCTTGTTCTTGTTGTTCATGTTGTTGCGGTTCTGGTAGATGTTGTTGTTCTTGTTCTTGTTGTTCTTGTTGCTCATGTTGTTCTTGTTGTTCTTGTTGTTCTTGCTGTTGTTGTTCCTGTTGTTGTTGTTGTTGTTGTTGTTGTTCTTCCTGTTCTTGTTGTTGTTGTTCTTGCTGTTCTTGTTCTTGTTGCTCTTGTTGTTCTTGTTGTTCTTGTTGTTCTTGTTGTTCTTGTTGTTGTTGCTGTTCTTGTTGTTGTTCGTGTTGTTCTTGTTGTTGTTCTTGTTTTTGTTGTTCTTGTTGTTGTTGTTCTTCCTGTTCTTGTTCTTGTTGTTCTGGTTGTTCTTGTTGTTCTTGTTGTTCTTGTTGTTCTTGTTGTTCTTGTTGTTCTTGTTGTTCTTGTTGTTCTTGTTGTTCTTGTTGTTCTTGTTGTTCTTGTTGTTCTTGTTGTTCTTGTTGTTCTTGTTGTTCTTGTTCTTGTTGTTGTTGTTCTGGTTGTTCTTGTTGTTCTTGTTGTTCCGGTTGTTCTTGTTGTTGTTGTTGTTCTTGTTTTTGTTGTTCTTGTTGTTGTTGTTGTTGTTGTTCTTGCTGTTCTTGTTCTTGTTGCTCTTGTTGTTCTTGATGTTGTTGTTGTTGTTGTTGTCCTTGTTGTTCTTGTTGTTCTTGTTGTTCTTGTTGTTCTTGTTGTTCTTGTTGTTCTTGTTGTTCTTGTTGTTCTTGTTGTTCTTGTTGTTCTTGTTGTTCTTGTTGTTCTTGTTGTTCTTGTTGTTCTTGTTGTTCTTGTTGTTCTTCCTGTTCTTGTTCTTGTTGTTCTTGTTGTTCTTGTTGATCTTGTTGTTCTTGTTGCTCTTGTTGCTCTTGTTGCTCTTGTTGCTCTTGTTGCTCTCGTTGCTGTTGTTGTTCTGATTGTTGATGTTCTTGTTGTTCATGTTGTTGTTGTTCTTGTTGTTCTTGTTGTTGTTGTTGTTCTGGTTGTTGTTGTTGTTGTTCTTGCTGTTCTTGTTGTTCTTGTTGTTGTTGATGTTGTTGTTGTTGCTCTTGCTGTTCTTGTTGTTCTTGTTGTTCTTCTTGTTGTTCTTCTTGTTGTTGTTGTTCTTGTTTATGTTATTCTTGTTGTTGTTGTTGTTCTTGTTGTTCCTGTTGTTGTTGTTGTTCTTGTTGTTCTTGTTGTTCTTGTTGATCTTGTTGTTCTTGTTGTTCTTGTTGTTCTTGTTGCTCTTGTTGCTCTTGTTGCTCTTGTTGCACTTGTTGCTGTTGTTGTTCTTGTTGTTCTGGTTGTCGATGTTCTTGTTGTTCATGTTGTTGTTGTTCTTGTTGTTCTTGATGTTCTTGTTGTTCTTGTTGTCGTTGTTGTTCTTGTTGTTCTTGTTGCTCTTGTTGCTCTTGTTGCTCTTGTTGCTCTTGTTGCTGTTGTTGTTCTTGTTGTTCTGGTTGTTGATGTTCTTGTTGTTCATGTTGTTGTTGTTCTTTTTGTTCTTGTAGTTGTTGTAGTTGTTGTTCTGGTTGTTGATGTTCTTGTTGTTCATGTTGTTGTTGTTCTTGATGTTCTTGTTGTTCTTGTTGATCTTGTTGTTCTTGTTGTTCTGGTTGTTCTTGGTGTTCTTGTTGTTCCGGTTGTTCATGTTGTTGTTCTTGTTGTTGTTCTTATTTTTGTTGTCGTTGTTGTTGTTTTTCTTGCTGTTCTTGTTCTTGGTGTTCTTGTTGTTCTTGTTGTTCTAGTTGTTGTTGTTGTTGTTGTTCTTGTTATTCTTGTTGTTCTTGTTGCTCTTGTTGCTCTTGTTGCTGTTGTTGCTCTTGTTGCTCTTGTTGCTCTTGTTGCTCTTGTTGCTGTTGTTGTTCTGGTTGTTGATGTTCTTGTTGTTCTTGTTCTTGTTGTTGTTGTTCTGGTTGTTCTTGTTGTTCTTGTTGTTCCGGTTGTTCTTGTTCTTGTTGTTGTTCGTGTTGTTCTTGTTGTTGTTCTTGTTTTTGTTGTTCTTGTTGTTGTTGTTGTTGTTCTTCCTGTTCTTGTTCTTGTTGTTCTTGTTGTTCTTGTTGTTCTTGTTGTTCTTGTTGTTCTTGTTGTTCTTGTTGTTCTTGTTGTTCTTGTTGTTCTTGTTGTTCTTGTTGTTCTTGTTCTTGCTGTTGTTGTTCTGGTTGTTCTTGTTGTTCTTGTTGTTCCGGTTGTTCTTGTTGTTGTTGTTGTTCTTGTTTTTGTTGTTCTTGTTGTTGTTGTTGTTGTTGTTCTTGCTGTTCTTTTTCTTGTTGCTCTTGTTGTTCTTGATGTTCTTGTTGTTGTTGTTGTTGTCCTTGTTGTTCTTGTTGTTCTTGTTGTTCTTGTTGTTCTTGTTGTTCTTGTTGTTCTTGTTGTTCTTGTTGTTCTTGTTGTTCTTGTTGTTCTTGTTGTTCTTGGTGTTCTTGTTGTTCTTGTTGTTCTTGTTGTTCTTGCTGTTCTTGTTCTTGTTGTTCTTGTTGTTCTTGTTGATCTTGTTGTTCTTGTTGTTCTTGTTGCTCTTGTTGCTCTTGTTGCTCTTGTTGCTCTTGTTGCTGTTGTTGTTCTTGTTGTTCTGATTGTTGATGTTCTTGTTGTTCATGTTGTTGTTGTTCGTGTTGTTCTTGTTGTTGTTGTTGTTGTTCTTGCTGTTCTTGTTGTTCTTGTTGTTGTTGATGTTGTTGTTGTTGCTCTTGCTGTTCTTGTTGTTCTTGTTGTTCTTCTTGTTGTTCTTGTTGTTGTTGTTGTTGTTCTTGTTTATGTTATTCTTGTTGTTGTTCTTGTTTATGTTATTCTTGTTGTTGTTGTTGTTCTTGTTGTTCCTGTTGTTGTTGTTGTTCTTGTTGTTCTTGTTGTTGTTGTTCATGTAGTTCTTCTTGTTGTTGTTCTTGCTGTTCTTGTTCTTGTTGTTCTTGTTGTCCTTGCTGTTCTTGTTGTTATTGTTGTTGTTGTCCTTGTTGTTCTTGTTGTTGTTGTTGTCCTTGTTGTTCTTGTTGTTCTTGTTGCTCTTGTTGTTCTTGTTGTTCTTGTTGTTCTTGTTGTTCTTGTTGTTCTTGTTGCTCTTGTTGCTGTTGTTGTTCTTGTTGTTCTGATTGTTGATGTTCTTGTTGTTCATGTTGTTGTTGTTCTTGTTGTTCTTGTTGTTGTTGTTGTTGTTGTTCTTGCTGTTCTTGTTCTTGCTGTTCTTGTTGTTCTTGTTGTTGTTGATGTTGTTGTTGTTGTTGCTCTTGCTGTTCTTGTTGTTCTTGTTGTTCTTCTTGTTGTTCTTCTTCTTGTTGTTGTTGTTCTTGTTTATGTTATTCTTGCTGTTGTTGTTGTTCTGGTTGTTCCTGTTGTTGTTGTTGTTCTTGTTGTTCTTGTTGTTGTTGTTCATGTAGTTCTTCTTGTTGTTGTTCTTGCTGTTCTTGTTCTTGTTGTTCTTGTTGTCCTTGCTGTTCTTGTTGTTGTTGTCCTTGTTGTTCTCGTTGTTCTTGTTGTTCTTGTTGATCTTGATGTTCTTGTTGTTCTGGTTGATGATGTTCTTGTAGTTCATGTTGTTGTTGTTCTTGTTGTTCTTGTTGTTGTTGTTGTTGTTGTTCTGGTTGTTGATGTTCTTGTTGTTCATGTTGTTGTTGTTCTTGATGTTCTTGTTGTTCTTGTTGATCTTGTTGTTCTTGGTGTTCTTGTTGTTCTTGTTGTTCTAGTTGTTGTTGTTGTTGTTGTTCTTGTTATTCTTGTTGTTCTTGTTGCTCTTGTTGCTCTTGTTGCTCTTGTTGCTCTTGTTGCTGTTGTTGTTCTGGTTGTTGATGTTCTAGTTGTTCTTGTTCTTGTTGTTGTTGTTCTGGTTGTTCTTGTTGTTCTTGTTGTTCCGGTTGTTCTTGTTGTTGTTGTTGTTCTTGTTTTTGTTGTTCTTGTTGTTGTTGTTGTTGTTCTTGCTGTTCTTGTTCTTGTTGCTCTTGTTGTTCTTGATGTTCTTGTTGTTGTTGTTGTCCTTGTTGTTCTTGTTGTTCTTGTTGCTCTTGATGTTCTTGTTGTTCTTGTTGTTCTTGTTGTTCTTGTTGTTCTTGTTGTTCTTGTTGTTCTTGTTGTTCTTGTTGTTCTTGTTGTTCTTGTTGTTCTTGTTGTTCTTGTTGTTCTTGTTGTTCTTGTGGTTCTTGTTGTTCTTGTTGTTCTTGTTGTTCTTGCTGTTCTTGTTCTTGTTGTTCTTGTTGTTCTTGTTGATCTTGTTGTTCTTGTTGTTCTTGTTGCTCTTGTTGCTCTTGTTGCTCTTGTTGCTCTTGTTGCTCTTGTTGCTCTTGTTGCTCTTGTTGCTGTTGTTGTTCTTGTTGTTCTGATTGTTGATGTTCTTTTTGTTCATGTTGTTGTTGTTCTTGTTGTTCTTGTTGTTGTTGTTGTTGTTCTGGTTGTTGTTGTTGTTGTTCTTGCTGTTCTTGTTGTTCTTGTTGTTGTTGATGTTGTTGTTGTTGTTGCTCTTGCTGTTCTTGTTGTTCTTGTTGTTCTTCTTGTTGTTCTTCTTCTTGTTGTTGTTGTTCTTGTTTATGTTATTCTTGTTGTTGTTGTTGTTCTCGTTGTTCCTGTTGTTGTTGTTGTTCTTGTTGTTCTTGTTGTTGTTGTTCATGTAGTTCTTCTTGTCGTTGTTCTTGCTGTTCTTGTTCTTGTTGTTCTTGTTGTCCTTGCTGTTCTTGTTGTTGTTGTCCTTGTTGTTCTTGTTGTTCTTGTTGTTCTTGTTGATCTTGTTGTTCTTGTTGTTCTGGTTGATGATGTTTTTGTAGTTCATGTTGTTGTTGTTCTTGTTGTTCTTGTTGTTGTTGTTGTTCTGGTTGTTGATGTTCTTGTTGTTCATGTTGTTGTTGTTCTTGATGCTCTTGTTGTTCTTGTTGATCATGTTGTTCTTGGTGTTCTTGTTGTTCTTGTTGTTCTAGTTGTTGTTGTTGTTGTTCTTGTTATTCTTGTTGTTCTTGTTGCTCTTGTTGCTCTTGTTGCTCTTGTTGCTCTTGTTGCTCTTGTTGCTCTTGTTGCTCTTGTTGCTGTTGTTGTTCTGTTTGTTGATGTTCTTGTTGTTCATGTTGTTGTTGTTCTTTTTGTTCTTGTTATTGTTGTTGTTGTTGTTCTTGGTCTTGTTGTTCTTGTTGTTCTTGATGTTCTTGTTGTTCTTTTTGTTCTTGTTGTTCTTGTTGTTCTAG
This sequence comes from Megalopta genalis, assembly GCF_051020955.1. Taxonomy (NCBI): domain Eukaryota; kingdom Metazoa; phylum Arthropoda; class Insecta; order Hymenoptera; family Halictidae; genus Megalopta; species Megalopta genalis. The sequence continues at coordinate 53,300 of NW_027476104.1, forward strand.
TTGTTGTTGTTGTTGTTGTTCTTGTTGTTCTCCTCGTTGTTCTCGTTGTTCTTGTTGTTCTTTTTGTTCTTGGTGTTCTTGTTGTTCTTGTTGTTCTAGTTGTTGTTGTTGTTGTTGTTCTTGTTATTCTTGTTGTTCTTGTTGCTCTTGTTGCTCTTGTTGCTCTTGTTGCTCTTGTTGCTCTTGTTGCTCTTGTTGCTCTTGTTGCTCTTGTTGCTCTTGTTGCTGTTGTTGTTCTGGTTGTTGATGTTCTTGTTGTTCATGTTGTTGTTGTTCTTTTTGTTCTTGTTGTTGTTGTTGTTGTTGTTGTTCTTGGTCTTGTTGTTCTTGTTGTTCTTGATGTTCTTGTTGTTCTTTTTGTTCTTGTTGTTCTTGGTGTTCTTGTTGTTCTTGTTGTTCTAGTTGTTGTTGTTGTTGTTGTTGTTGTTCTTGTTGTTGTCCTCGTTGTTCTCGTTGTTCTTGTTGTTCTTTTTGTTCTTGTTGTTCTTGTTGTCCTTGTTGTTGTTGTTGCTGTTGTTGTTCTTGTTGTTCATGTTGTTGTTGTTCTGGTTGATGTTGTTGTTCTTGTTCTTGTCTTTCTTGTTGTTCTTGTTGTTCTTGTTGTTATTGTTGCTCTTGTTGCTCTTGTTGCTCTTGTTGCTCTTGTTGCTCTTGTTGCTGTTGTTGTTCTTGTTGTTCTGATTGTTGATGTTCTTGTTGTTCTTTTTGTTCTTGTTGTTCTTGTTGTTCTAGTTGTTGTTGTTGTTGTTGTTCTTGTTGTTCTCCTCGTTGTTCTCGTTGTTCTTGTTGTTCTTTTTGTTCTTGGTGTTCTTGTTGTTCTTGTTGTTCTAGTTGTTGTTGTTGTTGTTGTTCTTGTTATTCTTGTTGTTCTTGTTGCTCTTGTTGCTCTTGTTGCTCTTGTTGCTCTTGTTGCTCTTGTTGCTCTTGTTGCTCTTGTTGCTCTTGTTGCTCTTGTTGCTGTTGTTGTTCTGGTTGTTGATGTTCTTGTTGTTCATGTTGTTGTTGTTCTTTTTGTTCTTGTTGTTGTTGTTGTTGTTGTTGTTCTTGGTCTTGTTGTTCTTGTTGTTCTTGATGTTCTTGTTGTTCTTTTTGTTCTTGTTGTTCTTGGTGTTCTTGTTGTTCTTGTTGTTCTAGTTGTTGTTGTTGTTGTTGTTGTTGTTCTTGTTGTTGTCCTCGTTGTTCTCGTTGTTCTTGTTGTTCTTTTTGTTCTTGTTGTTCTTGTTGTCCTTGTTGTTGTTGTTGCTGTTGTTGTTCTTGTTGTTCATGTTGTTGTTGTTCTGGTTGATGTTGTTGTTCTTGTTCTTGTCTTTCTTGTTGTTCTTGTTGTTCTTGTTGTTATTGTTGCTCTTGTTGCTCTTGTTGCTCTTGTTGCTCTTGTTGCTCTTGTTGCTGTTGTTGTTCTTGTTGTTCTGATTGTTGATGTTCTTGTTGTTCATGTTGTTGTTGTTCTTGTTGTCCTTGTTGTTCATGTTGTTGTTGTTCTTGTTGTCCTTGTTGTTCTTGTTGTTCTTGTTGATCTTGTTGTTCTTGGTGTTCTTGTTGTTCTTGTTGTTCTTGTTGTTCTTGTTGTTCTTGTTGTTCTTGTTGTTCTTGTTGTTCTTGGTGTTCTTGTTGTTCTTGTTGTTCTTGTTGTTCTTGCTGTTCTTGTTCTTGTTGTTCTTGTTGTTCTTGTTGATCTTGTTGTTCTTGTTGTTCTTGTTGCTCTTGTTGCTCTTGTTGCTCTTGTTGCTCTTGTTGCTGTTGTTGTTCTTGTTGTTCTGATTGTTGATGTTCTTGTTGTTCATGTTGTTGTTGTTCGTGTTGTTCTTGTTGTTGTTGTTGTTGTTGTTCTTGCTGTTCTTGTTGTTCTTGTTGTTGTTGATGTTGTTGTTGTTGCTCTTGCTGTTCTTGTTGTTCTTGTTGTTCTTCTTGTTGTTCTTGTTGTTGTTGTTGTTGTTCTTGTTTATGTTATTCTTGTTGTTGTTCTTGTTTATGTTATTCTTGTTGTTGTTGTTGTTCTTGTTGTTCCTGTTGTTGTTGTTGTTCTTGTTGTTCTTGTTGTTGTTGTTCATGTAGTTCTTCTTGTTGTTGTTCTTGCTGTTCTTGTTCTTGTTGTTCTTGTTGTCCTTGCTGTTCTTGTTGTTATTGTTGTTGTTGTCCTTGTTGTTCTTGTTGTTGTTGTTGTCCTTGTTGTTCTTGTTGTTCTTGTTGCTCTTGTTGTTCTTGTTGTTCTTGTTGTTCTTGTTGTTCTTGTTGTTCTTGTTGCTCTTGTTGCTGTTGTTGTTCTTGTTGTTCTGATTGTTGATGTTCTTGTTGTTCATGTTGTTGTTGTTCTTGTTGTTCTTGTTGTTGTTGTTGTTGTTGTTCTTGCTGTTCTTGTTCGTGCTGTTCTTGTTGTTGTTGTTGTTGTTGATGTTGTTGTTGTTGTTGCTCTTGCAGTTCTTGTTGTTCTTGTTGTTCTTCTTGTTGTTCTTCTTCTTGTTGTTGTTGTTCTTGTTTATGTTATTCTTGCTGTTGTTGTTGTTCTGGTTGTTCCTGTTGTTGTTGTTGTTCTTGTTGTTCTTGTTGTTGTTGTTCATGTAGTTCTTCTTGTTGTTGTTCTTGCTGTTCTTGTTCTTGTTGTTCTTGTTGTCCTTGCTGTTCTTGTTGTTGTTGTCCTTGTTGTTCTCGTTGTTCTTGTTGTTCTTGTTGATCTTGATGTTCTTGTTGTTCTGGTTGATGATGTTCTTGTAGTTCATGTTGTTGTTGTTCTTGTTGTTCTTGTTGTTGTTGTTGTTGTTGTTCTGGTTGTTGATGTTCTTGTTGTTCATGTTGTTGTTGTTCTTGATGTTCTTGTTGTTCTTGTTGATCTTGTTGTTCTTGGTGTTCTTGTTGTTCTTGTTGTTCTAGTTGTTGTTGTTGTTGTTGTTCTTGTTATTCTTGTTGTTCTTGTTGCTCTTGTTGCTCTTGTTGCTCTTGTTGCTCTTGTTGCTGTTGTTGTTCTGGTTGTTGATGTTCTAGTTGTTCTTGTTCTTGTTGTTGTTGTTCTGGTTGTTCTTGTTGTTCTTGTTGTTCCGGTTGTTCTTGTTGTTGTTGTTGTTCTTGTTTTTGTTGTTCTTGTTGTTGTTGTTGTTGTTCTTGCTGTTCTTGTTCTTGTTGCTCTTGTTGTTCTTGATGTTCTTGTTGTTGTTGTTGTCCTTGTTGTTCTTGTTGTTCTTGTTGCTCTTGATGTTCTTGTTGTTCTTGTTGTTCTTGTTGTTCTTGTTGTTCTTGTTGTTCTTGTTGTTCTTGTTGTTCTTGTTGTTCTTGTTGTTCTTGTTGTTCTTGTTGTTCTTGTTGTTCTTGTTGTTCTTGTTGTTCTTGTTGTTCTTGCTGTTCTTGTTCTTGTTGTTCTTGTTGTTCTTGTTGATCTTGTTGTTCTTGTTGTTCTTGTTGCTCTTGTTGCTCTTGTTGCTCTTGTTGCTCTTGTTGCTCTTGTTGCTCTTGTTGCTCTTGTTGCTGTTGTTGTTCTTGTTGTTCTGATTGTTGATGTTCTTTTTGTTCATGTTGTTGTTGTTCTTGTTGTTCTTGTTGTTGTTGTTGTTGTTCTGGTTGTTGTTGTTGTTGTTCTTGCTGTTCTTGTTGTTCTTGTTGTTGTTGATGTTGTTGTTGTTGTTGCTCTTGCTGTTCTTGTTGTTCTTGTTGTTCTTCTTGTTGTTCTTCTTCTTGTTGTTGTTGTTCTTGTTTATGTTATTCTTGTTGTTGTTGTTGTTCTTGTTGTTCTTGTTGTTGTTGTTCATGTAGTTCTTCTTGTCGTTGTTCTTGCTGTTCTTGTTCTTGTTGTTCTTGTTGTCCTTGCTGTTCTTGTTGTTGTTGTCCTTGTTGTTCTTGTTGTTCTTGTTGTTCTTGTTGATCTTGTTGTTCTTGTTGTTCTGGTTGATGATGTTTTTGTAGTTCATGTTGTTGTTGTTCTTGTTGTTCTTGTTGTTGTTGTTGTTGTTGTTCTGGTTGTTGATGTTCTTGTTGTTCATGTTGTTGTTGTTCTTGATGCTCTTGTTGTTCTTGTTGATCATGTTGTTCTTGGTGTTCTTGTTGTTCTTGTTGTTCTAGTTGTTGTTGTTGTTGTTCTTGTTATTCTTGTTGTTCTTGTTGCTCTTGTTGCTCTTGTTGCTCTTGTTGCTCTTGTTGCTCTTGTTGCTCTTGTTGCTCTTGTTGCTCTTGTTGCTGTTGTTGTTCTGTTTGTTGATGTTCTTGTTGTTCATGTTGTTGTTGTTCTTTTTGTTCTTGTTATTGTTGTTGTTGTTGTTCTTGGTCTTGTTGTTCTTGTTGTTCTTGATGTTCTTGTTGTTCTTTTTGTTCTTGTTGTTCTTGTTGTTCTAGTTGTTGTTGTTGTTGTTGTTCTTGTTGTTCTCCTCGTTGTTCTCGTTGTTCTTGTTGTTCTTTTTGTTCTTGGTGTTCTTGTTGTTCTTGTTGTTCTAGTTGTTGTTGTTGTTGTTGTTCTTGTTATTCTTGTTGTTCTTGTTGCTCTTGTTGCTCTTGTTGCTCTTGTTGCTGTTGTTGTTCTGGTTGTTGATGTTCTTGTTGTTCATGTTGTTGTTGTTCTTGTTGTTCTTGTTGTTCTTGTTGTTCTTGTTGTTCTTGTTGCTCTTGTTGCTGTTGTTGTTCTTGTTGTTCATGTTGTTGTTGTTCTTGTTGTTCTTGTTGTTGTTCTTGTTGTTCTGGTTGTTGTTGTTGTTGTTCTTGCTGTTCTTGTTGTTCTTGTTGTTGTTGATGTTGTTGTTGTTGTTGCTCTTGCTGTTCTTGTTGTTCTTGTTGTTCTTCTTGTTGTTCTTCTTCTTGTTGTTGTTGTTCTTGTTTATGTTATTCTTGTTGTTGTTGTTGTTCTTGTTGTTCCTGTTGTTGTTGTTGTTCTTGTTGTTCTTGTTGTTGTTGTTCATGTAGTTCTTCTTGTTGTTGTTCTTGCTGTTCTTGTTGTTCTTGTTGTTCCAGTTGTTGTTGTTGTTGTTGTTCTTGTTGTTCTTGTTGTTCTTGTTGCTCTTGTTGCTCTTGTGGCTCTTGTTGCTCTTGTTGCTCTTGTTGCTGTTGTTGCTGTTGTTGATCTGGTTGTTGATGTTCTTGTTGTTTATGTTGTTGTTGTTCTTTTTGTTCTTGTTGTTGTTGTTGTTGTTCTTGGTCTTGTTGGTCTTGTTGTTCTTGATGTTCTTGTTCTTCTTGTTGTTCTTGTTGTTCTTGTTGTTCTTGGTGTTCTTGTTGCTCTAGTTGTTGTTGTTGTTGTTGTTGTTCTTGTTGTTGTTCACGTTGTTCTCGTTGTTCTCGTTGTTCTTGTTGTTCTTTTTGTTCTTGTTGTTCTTGTTGTCCTTGTTGTTGTTGTTGCTGTTGTTGTTCTTGTTGTTCATGTTGTTGTTGTTCTGGTTGATGTTGTTGTTCTTGTTCTTGTTTTTCTTGTTGATCTTGTTGTTCTTGTTGTTCTTGTTGTTCTTGTTGCTCTTGTTGCTCTTGTTGTTCTTGTTGTTCTTCTTGTTCTTGTTATTCTTCTTGTCCTTGTTGTTCTTGCTGTTGTTGTTCCCGTTGTTCTTGTTGTTGCTGTTCTTGTTGTTCTTGTTCTTGTTGCTCTTGTTGTTCTTGTTGTTCTTGTTGTTCTTCTTGTTCTTGTTGTTGTTATTGTTCTTGTTGTTGTTCGTGTTGTTCTTGTTGTTGTTCTTGTTTTTGTTGTTCTTGTTGTTGTTGTTGTTCTTCCTGTTCTTGTTCTTGTTGTTCTTGTTGTTCTTGTTGTTCTTGTTGTTCTTGTTGTTCTTGTTGATCTTGTTGTTCTTGTTGTTCTTGTTGCTCTTGTTGTTCTTGCTGTTCTTTCTGTTCATGTTGTTCTTGTTGTTCTTGTTGTTCTTGTTGTTGTCCTGGTTGTTCTTGCTGTTCTTGTTGTTCTTGTTGTTCTTGTTGTTCTTGTTGTTCTAGTTGTTGTTGTTGTTGTTGTTGTTGTTCTTGTTATTCTCGTTGTTCTTGTTGCTCTTGTTGCTCTTGTTGCTCTTGTTGCTCTTCTTGCTCTTGTTGCTCTTCTTGCTGTTGTTGCAGTTGTTGTTCTGGTTGTTGATGTTCTTGTTGTTCATGTTGTTGTTGTTCTTGATGTTCTTGTTGTTCTTGTTGTTCTTGTTGTTCTTGTTGTTCTTGTTGTTCTTGTTGTTCTTGTTGTTCTTGTTGTTCTTGTTGTTCTTGTTGTTCTTGTTGTTCTTGTTGTTCTTGTTGTTCTTGTTGTTCTTGTTGTTCTTGTTGTTCTTGTTGTTCTTGTTGTTCTTGTTGTTCTTGTTGTTCTTGTTCTTGTTGTTGTTGTTGTTGTTGTTGTTGTTGTTGTTGTTGTTGTTGTTGTTCTTGCTGTTCTTGTTCTTGTTGTTGTTGTTGTTGTTGTCCTTGTTGTTCTTGTTGTTCTTGTTGCTCTTGTTGTTCTTGTTGTTCTTGTTGTTCTTGTTGTTCTTGTTGTTCTTGTTGCTCTTGTTGTTCTTGTTGTTCTTGTTGTTCTTGTTGTTCTTGTTGTTCTTGTTGTTCTTGTTGTTCTTGTTGTTCTTGTTGTTCTTGTTGTTCTTGCTGTTCTTGTTCTTGTTGTTCTTGTTGTTCTTGTTGTTCTTGTTGATCTTGTTGTTCTTGTTGTTCTTGTTGCTCTTGTTGCTCTTGTTGCTCTTGTTGCTCTTGTTGCTCTTGTTGCTCTTGTTGCTGTTGTTGTTCTTGTTGCTCTTGTTGCTCTTGTTGCTCTTGTTGCTCTTGTTGCTGTTGTTGTTCTTGTTGTTCTGATTGTTGATGTTCTTGTTGTTCATGTTGTTGTTGTTGTTGTTCTGGTTGTTGTTGTTGTTGTTCTTGCTGTTCTTGTTGTTCTTGTTGTTGTTGATGTTGTTGATGTTGTTGCTCTTGCTGTACTTGTTGTTCTTGTTGTTCTTCTTCTTGTTGTTGTTGTTCTTGTTTATGTTATTCTTGTTGTTGTTGTTCTTGTTGTTCTTGTTGTTCCTGTTGTTGTTGTTGTTCTTGTTGTTCTTGTTGTTGTTGTTCATGTAGTTCTTCTTGTTGTTGTTCTTGCTGTTCTTGTTCTTGTTATTCTTGTTGTCCTTGCTGTTCTTGTTGTTGTTGTCCTTGTTGTTCTTGTTGTTCTTGTTGTTCTTGTTGATCTTGTTGTTTTTGTTGTTCTGGTTGATGATGTTCTTGTTGTTCTTGTTGATCTTGTTGTTCTTGGTGTTCTTGTTGTTCTTGTTGTTCTAGTTGTTGTTGTTGTTGTTGTTCTTGTTATTCTTGTTGTTCTTGTTGCTCTTGTTGCTCTTGTTGCTCTTGTTGCTCTTGTTGCTCTTGTTGCTGTTGTTGTTCTGGTTGTTGATGTTCTTGTTGTTCATGTTGTTGTTGTTCTTTTTGTTCTTGTTGTTGTTGTTGTTGTTGTTCTTGGTCTTGTTGTTCTTGATGTTCTTGTTGTTCTTGTTGTTCTTGTTGTTCTTGTTGTTCTTGTTGTTCTTGTTGTTCTTGTTGTTCTTGTTGCTCTTGTTGCTCTTGTTGTTCTTGTTGTTCTTCTTGTCCTTGTTATTCTTTTTGTCCTTGTTGTTCTTGCTCTTGTTGTTCTTGTTGTTCTTGTTGTTCTTGTTGTTCTTGTTGTTCTTGTTGCTCTTGTTGCTGTTGTTGTTCTTGTTGTTCTGATTGTTGATGTTCTTGTTGTTCATGTTGTTGTTGTTCTTGTTGTTCTTATTGTTGTTGTTGTTGTTCTGGTTGTTGTTGTTCTTGCTGTTCTTGTTGTTCTTGTTGTTGTTGATGTTGTTGTTGTTGTTGCTCTTGCTGTTCTTGTTGTTCTTGTTGTTCTTCTTGTTGTTCTTCTTCTTGTTGTTGTTGTTCTTGTTTATGTTATTCTTGTTGTTGTTGTTGTTCTTGTTGTTCCTGTTGTTGTTGTTGTTCTTGTTGTTCTTGTTGTTGTTGTTCATGTAGTTCTTCTTGTTGTTGTTCTTGCTGTTCTTGTTCTTGTTGTACTTGTTGTCCTTGCTGTTCTTGTTGTTATTGTTGTTGTTGTCCTTGTTGTTCTTGTTGTTCTTGTTGATCTTGTTGTTCTTGTTGTTCTTGTTGTTCTTGTTGTTCTTGTTGCTCTTGTTGCTCTTGTTGCTCTTGTTGCTCTTATTGCTCTTGTTGCACTTGTTGCTGTTGTTGTTCTTGTTGTTCTGGTTGTTGATGTTCTTGTTGTTCATGTTGTTGTTGTTCTTGATGTTCTTGTTGTTCTTGTTGATCTTGTTGTTCTTGTTGTTCTTGTTGTTCTTGTTGTTCTAATTGTTGTTGTTGTTGTTCTTGTTGTTCTTGTTGTTCTTGTTGCTCTTGTTGCTCTTGTGGCTCTTGTTGCTCTTGTTGCTCTTGTTGCTCTTGTTGCTGTTGTTGCTGTTGTTGTTCTGGTTGTTGATGTTCTTGTTGTTTACGTTGTTGTTGTTCTTTTTGTTGTTGTTGTTGTTGTTGTTCTTGGTCTTGTTGTTCTTGTTGTTCTTGATGTTCTTGTTGTTCTTGTTGTTCTTGGTGTTCTTGTTGTTCTTGTTGTTCTAGTTGTTGTTGTTGTTGTTGTTCTTGTTGTTGTTGTTCATGTAGTTCTTCTTGTTGTTGTTCTTGCTGTTCTTGTTCTTGTTGTACTTGTTGTCCTTGCTGTTCTTGTTGTTATTGTTGTTGTCCTTGTTGTTCTTGTTGATCTTGTTGTTCTTGTTGTTCTTGTTGCTCTTGTTGCTCTTGTTGCTCTTGTTGCTCTTGTTGCTCTTGTTGTTCTGGTTGTTGATGTTCTTGTTGTTCATGTTGTTGTTGTTCTTTTTGTTCTTGTTGTTGTTGTTGTTGTTCTTGGTCTTGTTGTTCTTGTTGTTCTTGATGTTCTTGTTGTTCTTGTTGTTCTTGTTGTTCTTGTTGTTCTTGTTGTTCTTGCTGTTCTTTCTGTTCTTGTTGTTCTTGTTGTTCCGGTTGTTGTTGTTGTTGTTGTTGTTCTTGTTTTTGTTGTTCTTGTTGTTGTTGTTGTTGTTCTTGCTGTTCTTGTTCTTGTTGCTCTTGTTGTTCTTGATGTTCTTGTTGTTGTTGTTGTTGTTGTTGTCCTTGTTGTTCTTGTTGCTCTTGTTGCTCTTGTTGTTCTTGTTGTTCTTGTTGTTCTTGTTGTTCTTGTTGTTCTTGTTGCTCTTGTTGCTGTTGTTGTTCTTGTTGTTCTTGTTGTTCTTGTTGTTCTTGTTGCTCTTGTTGCTCTTGTTGCTCTTATTGCTCTTGTTGCACTTGTTGCTGTTGTTGTTCTTGTTGTTCTGGTTGTTGATGTTCTTGTTGTTCATGTTGTTGTTGTTCTTGATGTTCTTGTTGTTCTTGTTGATCTTGTTGTTCTTGTTGTTCTTGGTGTTCTTGTTGTTCTTGTTGTTCTAATTGTTGTTGTTGTTGTTGTTCTTGTTGTTCTTGTTGTTCTTGTTGCTCTTGTTGCTCTTGTTGCTCTTGTTGCTCTTGTTGCTCTTGTTGCACTTGTTGCTGTTGTTGTTCTTGTTGTTCTGGTTGTTGATGTTCTTGTTGTTCATGTTGTTGTTGTTCTTGTTGTTCTTGATGTTCTTGTTGTTCTTGTTGTCGTTGTTGTTCTTGTTGTTCTTGTTGCTCTTGTTGCTCTTGTTGCTCTTGTTGCTGTTGTTGTTCTTGTTGTTCTGGTTGTTGATGTTCTTGTTGTTCATGTTGTTGTTGTTCTTTTTGTTCTTGTTGTTGTTGTTGTTGTTGTTCTGGTTGTTGATGTTCTTGTTGTTCATGTTGTTGTTGTTCTTGATGTTCTTGTTGTTCTTGTTGATCTTGTTGTTCTTGTTGTTCTTGGTGTTCTTGTTGTTCTTGTTGTTCTAGTTGTTGTTGTTGTTGTTCTTGTTATTCTTGTTGTTCTTGTTGCTCTTGTTGCTCTTGATGATCTTGTTGCTCTTGTTGCTCTTGTTGCTCTTGTTGCTCTTGTTGCTGTTGTTGTTCTGGTTGTTGATGTTCTTGTTGTTCTTGTTCTTGTTGTTGTTGTTCTGGTTGTTCTTGTTGTTCTTGTTGTTCCGGTTGTTCTTGTTGTTCTTGTTGTTCTTGTTGTTCTTGTTGTTCTTGTTGTTCATGTTGTTGTTGTTCTTTTTGTTCTTGTTGTTGTTGTTGTTGTTGTTCTTGGTCTTGTTGTTCTTGTTGTTCTTGATGTTCTTGTTGTTCTTGTTGTTCTTGTTGTTCTTGTTGTTCTTGTTGTTCTTGTTGTTCTTGTTGTTCTTGTTGCTCTTGTTGCTGTTGTTGTTCTTGTTGTTCTGATTGTTGATGTTCTTGTTGTTCATGTTGTTGTTGTTCTTGTTGTTCTTATTGTTGTTGTTGTTGTTCTGGTTGTTGTTGTTCTTGCTGTTCTTGTTGTTCTTGTTGTTGTTGATGTTGTTGTTGTTGTTGCTCTTGCTGTTCTTGTTGTTCTTGTTGTTCTTCTTGTTGTTCTTCTTCTTGTTGTTGTTGTTCTTGTTTATGTTATTCTTGTTGTTGTTGTTGTTCTTGTTGTTCCTGTTGTTGTTGTTGTTCTTGTTGTTCTTGTTGTTGTTGTTCATGTAGTTCTTCTTGTTGTTGTTCTTGCTGTTCTTGTTCTTGTTGTACTTGTTGTCCTTGCTGTTCTTGTTGTTATTGTTGTTGTCCTTGTTGTTCTTGTTGTTCTTGTTGATCTTGTTGTTCTTGTTGTTCTTGTTGTTCTTGTTGTTCTTGTTGCTCTTGTTGCTCTTGTTGCTCTTATTGCTCTTGTTGCACTTGTTGCTGTTGTTGTTCTTGTTGTTCTGGTTGTTGATGTTCTTGTTGTTCATGTTGTTGTTGTTCTTGATGTTCTTGTTGTTCTTGTTGATCTTGTTGTTTTTGTTGTTCTTGTTGTTCTTGTTGTTCTAATTGTTGTTGTTGTTGTTCTTGTTGTTCTTGTTGTTCTTGTTGCTCTTGTTGCTCTTGTGGCTCTTGTTGCTCTTGTTGCTCTTGTTGCTCTTGTTGCTCTTGTTGCTCTTGTTGCTCTTGTTGTTCTGGTTGTTGATGTTCTTGTTGTTCATGTTGTTGTTGTTCTTTTTGTTCTTGTTGTTGTTGTTGTTGTTGTTCTTGGTCTTGTTGTTCTTGTTGTTCTTGATGTTCTTGTTGTTCTTGTTGTTCTTGTTGTTCTTGTTGTTCTTGTTGTTCTTGCTGTTCTTTCTGTTCTTGTTGTTCTTGTTGTTCCGGTTGTTGTTGTTGTTGTTGTTGTTCTTGTTTTTGTTGTTCTTGTTGTTGTTGTTGTTGTTCTTGCTGTTCTTGTTCTTGTTGCTCTTGTTGTTCTTGATGTTCTTGTTGTTGTTGTTGTTGTTGTTGTCCTTGTTGTTCTTGTTGCTCTTGTTGCTCTTGTTGTTCTTGTTGTTCTTGTTGTTCTTGTTGTTCTTGTTGTTCTTGTTGCTCTTGTTGCTGTTGTTGTTCTTGTTGTTCTTGTTGTTCTTGTTGTTCTTGTTGCTCTTGTTGCTCTTGTTGCTCTTATTGCTCTTGTTGCACTTGTTGCTGTTGTTGTTCTTGTTGTTCTGGTTGTTGATGTTCTTGTTGTTCATGTTGTTGTTGTTCTTGATGTTCTTGTTGTTCTTGTTGATCTTGTTGTTCTTGTTGTTCTTGGTGTTCTTGTTGTTCTTGTTGTTCTAATTGTTGTTGTTGTTGTTGTTCTTGTTGTTCTTGTTGTTCTTGTTGCTCTTGTTGCTCTTGTGGCTCTTGTTGCTCTTGTTGCTCTTGTTGCTCTTGTTGCTGTTGTTGCTGTTGTTGTTCTGGTTGTTGATGTTCTTGTTGTTTATGTTGTTGTTGTTCTTTTTGTTGTTGTTGTTGTTGTTGTTCTTGGTCTTGTTGTTCTTGTTGTTCTTGATGTTCTTGTTGTTCTTGTTGTTCTAGTTGTTGTTGTTGTTGTTGTTGTTCTTGTTGTTGTTCTCGTTGTTCTCGTTGTTCTCGTTGTTCTCGTTGTTCTTGTTGTTCTTTTTGTTCTTGTTGTTCTTGTTGTCCTTGTTGATGTTGTTGCTGTTGTTGTTCTTGTTGTTCATGTTGTTGTTGTTCTGGTTGATGTTGTTGTTCTTGTTCTTGTTTTTCTTGTTGATCTTGTTGTTCTTGTTGTTGTTGTTGTTCTTGTTGCTCTTGTTGCTCTTGTTGTTCTTGTTGTTCTTCTTGTCCTTGTTATTCTTTTTGTCCTTGTTGTTCTTGCTCTTGTTGTTCTTGTTGTTCTTGTTGTTCTTGTTGTTCTTGTTGTTCTTGTTGCTCTTGTTGCTGTTGTTGTTCTTGTTGTTCTGATTGTTGATGTTCTTGTTGTTCATGTTGTTGTTGTTCTTGTTGTTCTTATTGTTGTTGTTGTTGTTCTGGTTGTTGTTGTTCTTGCTGTTCTTGTTGTTCTTGTTGTTGTTGATGTTGTTGTTGTTGTTGCTCTTGCTGTTCTTGTTGTTCTTGTTGTTCTTCTTGTTGTTCTTCTTCTTGTTGTTGTTGTTCTTGTTTATGTTATTCTTGTTGTTGTTGTTGTTCTTGTTGTTCCTGTTGTTGTTGTTGTTCTTGTTGTTCTTGTTGTTGTTGTTCATGTAGTTCTTCTTGTTGTTGTTCTTGCTGTTCTTGTTCTTGTTGTACTTGTTGTCCTTGCTGTTCTTGTTGTTATTGTTGTTGTTGTCCTTGTTGTTCTTGTTGTTCTTGTTGATCTTGTTGTTCTTGTTGTTCTTGTTGCTCTTGTTGCTCTTGTTGTTCTGGTTGTTGATGTTCTTGTTGTTTATGTTGTTGTTGTTCTTTTTGTTGTTGTTGTTGTTGTTGTTGTTGTTCTTGGTCTTGTTGTTCTTGTTGTTCTTGATGTTCTTGTTGTTCTTGTTGTTCTAGTTGTTGTTGTTGTTGTTGTTGTTCTTGTTGTTGTTCTCGTTGTTCTCGTTGTTCTCGTTGTTCTCGTTGTTCTTGTTGTTCTTTTTGTTCTTGTTGTTCTTGTTGTCCTTGTTGATGTTGTTGCTGTTGTTGTTCTTGTTGTTCATGTTGTTGTTGTTCTGGTTGATGTTGTTGTTCTTGTTCTTGTTTTTCTTGTTGATCTTGTTGTTCTTGTTGTTGTTGTTGTTCTTGTTGCTCTTGTTGCTCTTGTTGTTCTTGTTGTTCTTCTTGTCCTTGTTATTCTTTTTGTCCTTGTTGTTCTTGCTCTTGTTGTTCTTGTTGTTCTTGTTGTTCTTGTTGTTCTTGTTGTTCTTGTTGCTCTTGTTGCTGTTGTTGTTCTTGTTGTTCTGATTGTTGATGTTCTTGTTGTTCATGTTGTTGTTGTTCTTGTTATTCTTATTGTTGTTGTTGTTGTTCTGGTTGTTGTTGTTCTTGCTGTTCTTGTTGTTCTTGTTGTTGTCGATGTTGTTGTTGTTGTTGCTCTTGCTGTTCTTGTTGTTCTTGTTGTTCTTCTTGTTGTTCTTCTTCTTGTTGTTGTTGTTCTTGTTTATGTTATTCTTGTTGTTGTTGTTGTTCTTGTTGTTCCTGTTGTTGTTGTTGTTCTTGTTGTTCTTGTTGTTGTTGTTCATGTAGTTCTTCTTGTTGTTGTTCTTGCTGTTCTTGTTCTTGTTGTACTTGTTGTCCTTGCTGTTCTTGTTGTTATTGTTGTTGTTGTCCTTGTTGTTCTTGTTGTTCTTGTTGATCTTGTTGTTCTTGTTGTTCTTGTTGTTCTTGTTGTTCTTGTTGCTCTTGTTGCTCTTGTTGCTCTTGTTGCTCTTATTGCTCTTGTTGCACTTGTTGCTGTTGTTGTTCTTGTTGTTCTGGTTGTTGATGTTCTTGTTGTTCATGTTGTTGTTGTTCTTGATGTTCTTGTTGTTCTTGTTGATCTTGTTGTTCTTGTTGTTCTTGTTGTTCTTGTTGTTCTAATTGTTGTTGTTGTTGTTCTTGTTGTTCTTGTTGTTCTTGTTGCTCTTGTTGCTCTTGTGGCTCTTGTTGCTCTTGTTGCTCTTGTTGCTCTTGTTGCTGTTGTTGCTGTTGTTGTTCTGGTTGTTGATGTTCTTGTTGTTTATGTTGTTGTTGTTCTTTTTGTTGTTGTTGTTGTTGTTGTTCTTGGTCTTGTTGTTCTTGTTGTTCTTGATGTTCTTGTTGTTCTTGTTGTTCTTGGTGTTCTTGTTGTTCTTGTTGCTGTTGTTATTCTTGTTGTTCATGTTGTTGTTGTTCTGGTTGATGTTGTTGTTCTTGTTCTTGTTTTTCTTGTTGATCTTGTTGTTCTTGTTGTTCTTGTTGTTCTTGTTGCTCTTGTTGCTCTTGTTGTTCTTGTTGTTCTTCTTGTTCTTGTTATTCTTTTTGTCCTTGTTGTTCATGCTGTTGTTGTTCCCGTTGTTCTTGTTGTTGTTGTTCTTGTTGTTCTTGTTGTTGCTCTTGCTGTTCTTGTTGTTCTTGTTGTTGTTATTGTTGTTGTTGTCCTTGTTGTTCTTGTTGATCTTGTTGTTCTTGTTGCTGTTGTTGCTCTTGTGGCTCTTGTTGCTCTTGTTGCTCTTGTTGCTCTTGTTGCTGTTGTTGCTGTTGTTGTTCTGGTTCTTGATGTTCTTGTTGTTTATGTTGTTGTTTTTTTTGTTGTTGTTGTTGTTGTTGTTGCTCTTGGTCTTGTTGTTCTTGTTGTTCTTGATGTTCTTGTTGTTCTTGTTGCTCTTGTTGCTTTTGTTGCTCTTGTTGCTTTTGTTGCTGTTGTTGTTCTGGTTGTTGATGTTCTTGTTGTTTATGTTGTTGTTGTTCTTTTTGTTGTTGTTGTTGTTGTTGTTCTTGGTCTTGTTGTTCTTGTTGTTCTTGATGTTCTTGTTGTTCTTGTTGTTCTTGGTGTTCTTGTTGTTCTTGTTGTTCTAGTTGTTGTTGTTGTTGTTGTTGTTCTTGTTGTTGTCCTCGTTGTTCTCGTTGTTCTTGTTGTTCTTTTTGTTCTTGTTGTTCTTGTTGTCCTTGTTGTTGTTGCTGCTGTTGTTGTTCTTGTTGTTCATGTTGTTGTTGTTCTGGTTGATGTTGTTGTTCTTGTTCTTGTTTTTCTTGTTGTTCTTGTTGTTCTTGTTGTAATTGTTGCTCTTGTTGCTCTTGTTGTTCTTGTTGTTCTTCTTGTTCTTGTTATTCTTATTGTCCTTGTTGTTCTTGCTGTTGTTGTTCCCGTTGTTCTTGTTGTTGTTGTTCTTGTTGTTGTTGTTGTTGTTCTTGTTCTTGCTCTTCATGTTGTTGTGGTTCTGGTAGATGTTGTTGTTCTTGTTCTTGTTGTTCTTGTTGCTCTTGTTGTTCTTGTTGTTCTTGTTGTTCTTGCTGCTCTTGTTGCTCTTGTTGTTCTTGTTGTTCTTGTTGTTCTTGTTGTTCTTGTTGTTCTTGCTGTTGTTGTTGTTCTTGTTGTTGTTCGTGTTGTTCTTGTTGTTGTTCTTGTTTTTGGTGTTGTTGTTGTTGTTCTTCCTGTTCTTGTTCTTGTTGTTCTTGTTGTTCTTGTTGTTCTTGTTGTTCTTGCTGTTCTTTCTGTTCTTGTTGTTCTTGTTGTTCCGGTTGTTCTTGTTGTTGTTGTTGTTCTTGTTTTTGTTGTTCTTGTTGTTGTTGTTGTTGTTCTTGCTGTTCTTGTTCTTGTTGCTCTTGTTGCTCTTGATGTTCTTGTTGTTGTTGTTGTTGTTGTCCTTGTTGTTCTTGTTGTTCTTATTGTTCTTGTTGTTCTTGTTGTTCTTGTTGCTCTCGTCGTTGTTGTTCCCGTTGTTCTTGTTCTTGTTGTTTTTGTTGTTGTTGTTCCCGTTGTTCTTGTTCTTGTTGTTGTTGTTGTTGTTCTTGTTGTCGTTGTTGTTGTTGTTGTTCTTGTTGCTCTTGTTGCTCTTGTTGCTCTTGTTGCTCTTGTTGCTCTTGTTGCTCTTGTTGCTGTTGTTGCTGTTGTTGCTGTTGTTGTTCTGGTTGTTGATGTTCTTGTTGTTTATGTTGTTGTTGTTCTTTTTGTTCTTGTTGTTGTTGTTGTTGTTGTTCTTGGTCTTGTTGTTCTTGTTGTTCTTGATGTTCTTGTTGTTCTTGTTGTTCTTGTTGTTCATGTTGTTGTGGTTCTGGTAGATGTTGTTGTTCTTGTTCTTGTTGTTCTTGTTGCTCTTGTTGTTCTTGTTGTTCTTGCTGTTCTTGTTCTTGTTGCTCTTGTTGTTCTTGTTGTTCTTGTTGTTCTTGTTGTTCTTGTTGTTCTTGCTGTTGTTGTTGTTCTTGTTGTTGTTCGTGTTGTTCTTGTTGTTGTTCTTGTTTTTGTTGTTGTTGTTGTTGTTCTTCCTGTTCTTGTTCTTGTTGTTCTTGTTGTTCTTGTTGTTCTTGCTGTTCTTTCTGTTCTTGTTGTTCTTGTTGTTCCGGTTGATCTTGTTGTTGTTGTTGTTCTTGTTTTTGTTGTTCTTGTTGTTGTTGTTGTTGTTCTTGCTGTTCTTGTTCTTGTTGCTCTTGTTGTTCTTGATGTTCTTGTTGTTGTTGTTGTTGTTGTTGTTGTTGTTGTTGTCCTTGTTGTTCTTGTTGTTCTTGTTGCTCTTGTTGTTCTTGTTGTTCTTGTTGTTCTTGTTGTTCTTGTTGTTCTTGTTGCTCTTGTTGCTGTTGTTGTTCTTGTTGTTCTGATTGTTGATGTTCTTGTTGTTCATGTTGTTGTTGTTCTTGTTGTTCATGTTGTTGTTGTTGTTGTTCTGGTTGTTGTTGCTGTTCTTGCTGTTCTTGTTGTTCTTGTTGTTGTTGATGTTGTTGTTGTTGTTGCTCTTGCTGTTCTTGTTGTTCTTGTTGTTCTTCTTGTTGTTCTTCTTCTTGTTGTTGTTGTTCTTGTTTATGTTATTCTTGTTGTTGTTGTTGTTGTTCTTGTTGTTCCTGTTGTTGTTGTTGTTCTTGTTGTTCTTGTTGTTGTTGTTCATGTAGTTCTTCTTGTTGTTGTTCTTGCTGTTCTTGTTCTTGTTGTTCTTGTTGTCCTTGCTGTTCTTGTTGTTATTGTTGTTGTTGTCCTTGTTGTTCTTGTTGTTCTTGTTGATCTTGTTGTTCTTGTTGTTCTTGTTGTTCTTGTTGCTCTTGTTGCTCTTGTTGCTCTTATTGCTCTTGTTGCACTTGTTGCTGTTGTTGTTCTTGTTGTTCTGGTTGTTGATGTTCTTGTCGTTCATGTTGTTGTTGTTCTCGATGTTCTTGTTGTTCTTGTTGATCTTGTTGTTCTTGTTGTTCTTGGTGTTCTTGTTGTTCTTGTTGTTCTCGTTGTTGTTGTTGTTGTTGTTCTTGTTGTTCTTGTTGTTCTTGGTGTTCTTGTTGTTCTTGTTGTTCTAGTTGTTGTTGTTGTTGTTGTTCTTGTTGTTCTTGTTGTTCTTGTTGCTCTTGTTGCTCTTGTTGCTCTTGTTGCTCTTGTTGCTCTTGTTGCTCTTGTTGCTGTTGTTGCTGTTGTTGTTCTGGTTGTTGATGTTCTTGTTGTTTATGTTGTTGTTGTTCTTTTTGTTCTTGTTGTTGTTGTTGTTGTTCTTGGTCTTGTTGTTCTTGTTGTTCTTGATGTTCTTGTTGTTCTTGTTGTTCTTGTTGTTCTTGGTGTTCTTGTTGTTCATGTTGTTCTTGTTGTTCTTGTTGTTCTTGTTGTTCTTGTTGTTGTTCTCGTTGATCTCGTTGTTCTCGTTGTTCTCGTTGTTCTTGTTGATCTTTTTGTTCTTGTTGTTCTTGTTGTCCTTGTTGTTGTTGTTGCTGTTGTTGTTCTTGTTGTTCATGTTGTTGTTGTTCTGGTTGATGTTGTTGTTGTTGTTCTGGTTGATGTTGTTGTTCTTGTTCTTGTTGTTCTTGTTGTTCTTGTTGTTCTTTTTGTTCTTGTTGTTCTTGTTGCTCTTGTTGCTCTTGTTGTTCTTGTTGTTCTTCTTGTTCTTGTTATTCTTTTTGTCCTTGTTGTTCTTGCTGTTGTTGTTCCCGTTGTTCTTGTTGTTGTTGTTCTTGTTGTTGTTGTTCTTGTTCTTGCTGTTCATGTTGTTGTGGTTCTGGTAGATGTTGTTGTTCTTGTTCTTGTTGTTCTTGTTGCTCTTGTTGTTCTTGTTGTTCTTGTTGTTCTTGCTGTTGTCGTTCCTGTTGTTCTTGTTGTTGTTGTTGTTGTTGTTCTTGCTGTTCTTGTTCTTGTTGCTCTTGTTGCTCCTGTTGTTCTTGTTGTTCTTGTTGTTCTTGTCGTTCCTGTTGTTCTTGTTGTTCTTGTTGTTCTTGTTGTTCTTGCTGTTCTTGTTGTTCTTGTTGTTGTTGTTGTTCTTGTTGTTGTTCGTGTTGTTCTTGTTGTTGTTCTTGTTTTTGTTGTTCTTGTTGTTGTTGTTCTTCCTGTTCTTGTTCTTGTTGTTCTTGTTGTTCTTGTTGTTCTTGTTGTTCTTGCTGTTCTTTCTGTTCATGTTGTTCTTGTTGTTCTTGTTGTTCTTGTTGTTCTTGTTGTTCTTGTTGTTCTTGTTGTTCTTGTTGTTCTTGTTGTTCTTGTTGTTCTTGTTGTTCTTGTTGTTCTTGTTGTTCTTGTTGTTCTTGTTGTTCTTGTTGTTCTTGTTGTTCTTGTTGCTCTTGTTGTTCTTGTTGCTCTTGTTGTTCTTGTTGCTCTTGTTGCTTTTGTTGCTCTTGTTGCTGTTGTTGTTCTTGTTGTTCTGGTTGTTGATGTTCTTGTTGTTCATGTTGTTGTTGATCTTGTTGTTCTTGTTGTTCTTGTTGTTCTTGTTGTTCTTGGTGTTCTTGTTGTTCTTGTTGTTCTAGTTGTTGTTGTTGTTGTTCTTGTTGTTGTTCTTGTTGTTCTTCTTGTTGTTCTTGTTGTTCTTGTTCTCCTTCTTGTTGTTCTTGTTGTTCTTCTTGTTGATCTTGTTGTTCTTGTTGATCTTGTTGTTCTTGTTGTTCTTGGTGTTCTTGTTGTTCTTGTTGTTCTAGTTGTTGTTGTTGTTGTTGTTCTTGTTGTTCTTGTTGCTCTTGTTGCTCTTGTTGCTCTTGTTGCTCTTGTTGCTCTTGTTGCTCTTGTTGCTCTTGTTGCTCTTGTTGCTCTTGTTGCTGTTGTTGCTGTTGTTGTTCTGGTTGTTGATGTTCTTGTTGTTTATGTTGTTGTTGTTCTTTTTGTTCTTGTTGTTGTTGTTGTTGTTGTTCTTCGTCTTGTTGTTCTTGTTGTTCTTGATGTTCTTGTTGTTCTTGTTGTTCTTGTTGTTCTTGTTGTTCTTGGTGTTCTTGTTCTGGTTGATGTTGTTGTTGTTGTTCTGGTTGATGTTGTTGTTCTTGTTCTTGTTTTTCTTGTTGTTCTTGTTGTTCTTGTTGTTCTTGTTGTTCTTGTTGCTCTTGTTGCTCTTGTTGTTCTTGTTGTTCTTCTTGTTCTTGTTATTCTTTTTGTCCTTGTAGTTCTAGTTGTTCTTGTTGTTCTTATTGTTCTTGTTGTTCATGTTGTTCTTGTTGTTCTTCTTGTTGTTGTTCTAGTTGTCCTTGTTGTTGTTGTTCTCGTTGTTCTCGTTGTTCTCGTTGTTCTCGTTGTTCTCGTTGTTCTCGTTGTTCTCGTTGTTCTTGTTGTTCTTGTTGTTCTTGTTGTTCTTGTTGTTCTTGTTGTTCTTGCTGTTCTTGTTGTTCTTGTTGTTCTTGTTGTTCTTGTTGTTCTTGTTGTTGTTGTTGTTGTCCTTGTTGTTCTTGTTGTTCTTGCTGTTCATGTTGTCTTGTTGTCCTTGTTGTTCTAGTTGTTCTTATTGTTCTTGTTGTTCTTGTTGTTCTTGTTGTTGTTGTGCTAGTTGTTCTTGTTGTTGTTGTTCTGGTTGTTCTTGTTGTTCCGGTTGTTCATGTTGTTGCTCTTGTTGTTGTTGTTGTTCTTATTTTTGTTGTCGTTGTTGTTGTTTTTCTTGCTGTTCTTGTTCTTGTTGTTCTTGTTGTTCTTGCTGGTCATGTTGTTCTTGTTGTTCTTGTTGTTCTTGTTGTTCTTGTTGTTCTTGTTGTTCTTGTTGTTCTTGTTGTTCTTGTTGTTCTTGTTGCTCTTGTTGTTCTTGTTGTTCTTCTTGCTCTTCTTGTTCTTGTTGTTCTTGTTGTTGTTATTGTTGTTGTTGTTCTTGTTGTTCTTGTTGTTCTTGTTGTTCCTGTTGTTCTTGTTGTTCTTGTTGTTCTTGTTTTTCTTGTTGTTCATGTTGCTGTTGTTCTTGTTGATCTTGTTGTACTTGTTCTTGTTGTTCTTGTTGATCTTGTTGTACTTGTTCTTGTTGATCTTGTTGTTGTTCTTGTTGTTCTTGTTGTTCTTATTGTTCTTGTTGTTCATGTTGTTCTTGTTGTTCTTCTTGTTGTTGTTCTAGTTGTCCTTGTTGTTGTTGTTCTCGTTGTTCTCGTTGTTCTCGTTGTTCTCGTTGTTCTCGTTGTTCTCGTTGTTCTTGTTGCTCTTGTTGCTCTTGTTGCTCTTGTTGCTCTTGTTGCTCTTGTTGCTCTTGTTGCTGTTGTTGTTCTTGTTGTTCTTTGTGTTCTTGTTGTTCATGTTGTTGTTGTTCTTGATGTTCTTGTTGTTCTTGTTGTTCTTGTTGTTCTTGTTGTTCTTGTTGTTCTTGTTGGTCATGCTGTTCTTGTTGTTCTTGTTGTTCTTGTTGTTCTTGTTGTTCTTGTTGTTCTTGTTGTTCTTGTTGTTCTTGTTGCTCTTGTTGTTCTTGTTGTTCTTGTTTTTCTTGTTGTTCATGTTGCTGTTGTTCTTGTTGATCTTGTTGTACTTGTTCTTGTTGTTCTTGTTGATATTGTTGTACTTGTTCTTGTTGATCTTGTTGTTGTTCTCGTTGTTCTTGTTGTTCTTATTGTTCTTGTTGTTCTTGTTGGTCTTGTTGCTCTCGTCGTTGTTGTTCCCGTTGTTCTTGTTCTTGTTGTTCTTGTTGTTGTTGTTCTTGTTGTTCTTGTTGTTCTTGTTGTTCTTGTTGTTCTTGTTCTTCTTGTTGTTCTTGTTGTTCTTGTTGTTCTTGTTGTTCTTGTTGTTCTTGTTGTTCTTGTTGTTCTTGTTGTTCTTGTTGTTCTTGTTGTTCTTGTTGTTCTTGTTGTTCTTGTTGTTCTTGTTGTTCTTGTTGTTCTTGTTGTTCATGTTGTTCTTGTTGTTCTTCTTGTTGTTGTTCTAGTTGTCCTTGTTGTTGTTGTTCTGGTTGTTCTTGTTGTTCCGGTTGTTCTTGTTGTTCTTGTTGTTCTTGCTGTTCATGTTGTCTTGTTGTCCTTGTTGTTCTAGTTGTTCTTGTTGTTCTTGTTGTTCTTGTTGTTCTTGTTGTTGTTGTTCTAGTTGTTCTTGTTGTTCTTGTTGTTCTTCTTGTTCTTCTTGTTCTTGTTGTTCTTGTTGTTGTTATTGTTGTTGTTGTTCTTGTTGTTCTTGTTGTTCTTGTTGTTCCTGTTGTTCTTGTTGTTCTTGTTGTTCTTGTTGTTCTTGTTGTTCTTGTTGTTCTTGTTGTTCTTGTTGTTCTTGTTGTTCTTGTTGTTCTTGTTGTTCTTGTTGTTCTTGTTGTTCTTGTTGTTCTTGTTGTTCTTGTTGTTCTTGTTGTTCTTGTTGTTCTTGTTGTTCTTGTTGTTCTTGTTGTTCTTGTTGTTCTTGTTGTTCTTGTTGTTCTTGTTGTTCTTGTTGTTCTTGTTGTTCTTGTTGTTCTTGTTGTTCTTGTTGTTCTTGTTGTTCTTGTTGTTCTTGTTGTTCTTGTTGTTCTTGTTGTTCTTGTTGTTCTTGTTGTTCTTGTTGTTCTTGTTGTTCTTGTTGTTCTTGTTGTTCTTGTTGTTCTTGTTGTTCTTGTTGTTCTTGTTGTTCTAGTTGTTCTTGTTGTTCTTATTGTTCTTGTTGTTCATGTTGTTCTTGTTGTTCTTCTTGTTGTTGTTCTAGTTGTCCTTGTTGTTGTTGTTCTCGTTGTTCTCGTTGTTCTCGTTGTTCTCGTTGTTCTCGTTGT
>NW_027476104.1:80000-85000 GCF_051020955.1 Megalopta genalis
TTGTTCTTGTTGTTCTTGTTGTTCTTGTTGTTCTTGTTGTTCTTGTTGTTCTTGTTGTTCTTGTTGTTCTTGTTGTTCTTGTTGTTCTTGTTGTTCTTGTTGTTCTTGTTGTTCTTGTTGTTCTTGTTGTTTTTGCTGTTCATGTTGTTCTTGTTGTTCTTCTTGTTGTTGTTCTAGTTGTCCTTGTTGTTGTTGTTGTCCTTGTTGTTCTTGTTGTTGTTGTCCTTGTTGTTCTTGTTGTGCTTGTTGTTCTTGTTGATCTTGTTGTTCTTGTTGCTCTTGTTGCTCTTGTTGTTCTTGTTGCTCTTGTTGTTCTTGTTGCTCTTGTTGTTCTTGTTGTTGTTCTTGTTGTTCTTGTTTTTGTTGTTCTTGTTGTTGTTGTTCTTGTCGTTGTGGTTCTTGTTGTTCCTGTTGTTGTTGTTGTTCTTGTTGTAGTTGTAGTTGTTGTCCTTGTTATTGTTGTAGTTCTTGTTGTTCTTGTTGTTCTTGTTGTTCTTGTTGTTCTTGTTGTTCTTGTTGTTCTTGTTGTTCTTGTTGTTCTTGTTGTTCTTGTTGTTTTTGTTGATCTTGTTGTTCTTGTTGTTCTTGTTGTTCTTGTTGTTCTTGTTGTTCTTCTTGCTGTTCTGGTTGTTCTTCTTGCTGTTCTGGTTGTTCTTGTTGTTCTCGTTGTTCTCGTTGTTCTCGTTGTTCTCGTTGTTCTCGTTGTTCTTGTTGTTCTTGTTGTCCTCGTTGTTCTTGTTCTTCTTGTTGTTCTTGTTGTTCTTGTTGTTCTTGTTGTTCTTGTTGTTTTTGTTGTTCTTGTTGTTCTTGTTGTTCTTGTTGTTCTTGTTGTTCTTGTTGTTCTTGTTGTTCTTATTGTTCTTGTTGTTCATGTTGTTCTTGTTGTTCTTCTTGTTGTTGTTCTAGTTGTTGTTGTTCTAGTTGTCCTTGTTGTTGTTGTTCTCGTTGTTCTCGTTGTTCTCGTTCTCGTTGTTCTTGTTGTTCTTGTTGTTCTTGTTGTTCTTGTTGTTCTTGTTGTTCTTGTTGTTCTTGTTGTTCTTATTGTTCTTGTTGTTCATGTTGTTCTTGTTGTTCTTCTTGTTGTTGTTCTAGTTGTCCTTGTTGTTGTTGTTGTCCTTGTTGTTCTTGTTGTTGTTGTCCTTGTTGTTCTTGTTGTGCTTGTTGTTCTTGTTGATCTTGTGGTTCTTGTTGCTCTTGTTGCTCTTGTTGTTCTTGTTGCTCTTGTTGTTCTTGTTGCTCTTGTTGTTCTTGTTGTTGTTCTTGTTGTTCTTGTTTTTGTTGTTCTTGTTGTTCCTGTTGTTGTTGTTGTTCTTGTTGTAGTTGTAGTTGTTGTCCTTGTTATTGTGTAGATCTTGTTGTTCTTGTTGTTCTTGTTGTTCTTGTTGTTCTTGTTGTTCTTGTTGTTCTTGTTGTTCTTGTTGTTCTTGTTGTTCTTGTTGTTCTTGTTGTTTTTGCTGTTCATGTTGTTCTTGTTGTTCTTCTTGTTGTTGTTCTAGTTGTCCTTGTTGTTGTTGTTGTCCTTGTTGTTCTTGTTGTTGTTGTCCTTGTTGTTCTTGTTGTGCTTGTTGTTCTTGTTGATCTTGTTGTTCTTGTTGCTCTTGTTGCTCTTGTTGTTCTTGTTGCTCTTGTTGTTCTTGTTGCTCTTGTTGTTCTTGTTGTTGTTCTTGTTGTTCTTGTTTTTGTTGTTCTTGTTGTTGTTGTTCTTGTCGTTGTGGTTCTTGTTGTTCCTGTTGTTGTTGTTGTTCTTGTTGTAGTTGTAGTTGTTGTCCTTGTTATTGTTGTAGTTCTTGTTGTTCTTGTTGTTCTTGTTGTTCTTGTTGTTCTTGTTGTTCTTGTTGTTCTTGTTGTTCTTGTTGTTTTTGTTGATCTTGTTGTTCTTGTTGTTCTTGTTGTTCTTGTTGTTCTTGTTGTTCTTCTTGCTGTTCTGGTTGTTCTTCTTGCTGTTCTGGTTGTTCTTGTTGTTCTCGTTGTTCTCGTTGTTCTCGTTGTTCTCGTTGTTCTCGTTGTTCTCGTTGTTCTCGTTGTTCTTGTTGTTCTTGTTGTTCTCGTTGTTCTTGTTGTTCTTGTTGTTCTTGTTGTTCTTGTTGTTCTTGTTGTTCTTGTTGTTCTTGTTGTTCTTGTTGTTCTTGTTGTTCTTGTTGTTCTTGTTGTTCTTGTTGTTCTTGTTGTTCTTGTTGTTCTTGTTGTTCTTGTTGTTCTTGTTGTTCTTGTTGTTCTTGTTGTTCTTATTGTTCTTGTTGTTCATGTTGTTCTTGTTGTTCTTCTTGTTGTTGTTCTAGTTGTTGTTGTTCTAGTTGTCCTTGTTGTTGTTGTTCTCGTTGTTCTCGTTGTTCTCGTTGTTCTCGTTCTCGTTGTTCTTGTTGTTCTTGTTGTTCTTGTTGTTCTTGTTGTTCTTGTTGTTCTTGTTGTTCTTGTTGTTCTTGTTGTTCTTGTTGTTCTTGTTGTTCTTGTTGTTCTTGTTGTTCTTCTTGCTGTTCTGATTGTTCTTGTTGTTCTTGTTGTTTTTGTTGATCTTGTTGTTCTTGTAGTTCTTGTTGTTCTTCTTGCTGTTCTGGTTGTTCTTCTTGCTGTTCTCGTTGTTCTTGTTGTTCTTGTTGTTCTCGTTGTTCTTGTTGTTCTTGTTGTTCTTGTTGTTCTTGTTGTCCTTGTTGTTCTTGTTGTTCTTGTTGTTCTTGTTGTTCTTGTTGTTCTTGTTGTTCTTGTTGTTCTTGTTGTTCTTGTTGTTCTTGTTGTTCTTGTTGTTCTTGTTGTTCTTGTTGTTTTTGCTGTTCATGTTGTTCTTGTTGTTCTTCTTGTTGTTGTTCTAGTTGTCCTTGTTGTTGTTGTCCTTGTTGTTCTTGTTGTTGTTGTCCTTGTTGTTCTTGTTGTGCTTGTTGTTCTTGTTGATCTTGTTGTTCTTGTTGCTCTTGTTGCTCTTGTTGTTCTTGTTGCTCTTGTTGTTCTTGTTGCTCTTGTTGTTCTTGTTGTTGTTCTTGTTGTTCTTGTTTTTGTTGTTCTTGTTGTTGTTGTTCTTGTCGTTGTGGTTCTTGTTGTTCCTGTTGTTGTTGTTGTTCTTGTTGTAGTTGTAGTTGTTGTCCTTGTTATTGTTGTAGTTCTTGTTGTTCTTGTTGTTCTTGTTGTTCTTGTTGTTCTTGTTGTTCTTGTTGTTCTTGTTGTTCTTGTTGTTCTTGTTGTTCTTGTTGTTTTTGTTGATCTTGTTGTTCTTGTTGTTCTTGTTGTTCTTGTTGTTCTTGTTGTTCTTCTTGCTGTTCTGGTTGTTCTTCTTGCTGTTCTGGTTGTTCTTGTTGTTCTCGTTGTTCTCGTTGTTCTCGTTGTTCTCGTTGTTCTCGTTGTTCTTGTTGTTCTTGTTGTCCTCGTTGTTCTTGTTCTTCTTGTTGTTCTTGTTGTTCTTGTTGTTCTTGTTGTTCTTGTTGTTTTTGTTGTTCTTGTTGTTCTTGTTGTTCTTGTTGTTCTTGTTGTTCTTGTTGTTCTTGTTGTTCTTGTTGTTCTTGTTGTCGTTGTTGTTGTTGTTGTTGTTCTTGTTGTTCTTGTTGTTCTTGTTGTTCTTGTTGTTCTTGTTGTTCTTGTTGTTCTTGTTGTTCTTGTTGTTCTTGTTGTTCTTGTTGTTCTTGTTGTTCTTGTTGTTCTTGTTGTTCTTGTTGTTCTTGTTGTTCTTGTTGTTCTTGTTGTTCTTGTTGTTCTTGTTGTTCTTGTTGTTCTTGTTGTTCTTGTTGTTCTTGTTGTTCTTATTGTTCTTGTTGTTCATGTTGTTCTTGTTGTTCTTCTTGTTGTTGTTCTAGTTGTCCTTGTTGTTGTTGTTGTCCTTGTTGTTCTTGTTGTTGTTGTCCTTGTTGTTCTTGTTGATCTTGTGGTTCTTGTTGCTCTTGTTGCTCTTGTTGTTCTTGTTGCTCTTGTTGTTCTTGTTGCTCTTGTTGTTCTTGTTGTTCTTGTTTTTGTTGTTCTTGTTGTTCCTGTTGTTGTTGTTGTTCTTGTTGTAGTTGTAGTTGTTGTCCTTGTTATTGTGTAGATCTTGTTGTTCTTGTTGTTCTTGTTGTTCTTGTTGTTCTTGTTGTTCTTGTTGTTCTTGTTGTTCTTGTTGTTTTTGTTGATCTTGTTGTTCTTGTTGTTCTTGTTGTTCTTCTTGCTGTTCTGGTTGTTCTTCTTGCTGTTCTGGTTGTTCTTGTTGTTCTCGTTGTTCTCGTTGTTCTCGTTGTTCTCGTTGTTCTCGTTGTTCTCGTTGTTCTTGTTGTTCTTGTTGTTCTCGTTGTTCTTGTTGTTCTTGTTGTTCTTGTTGTTCTTGTTGTTCTTGTTGTTCTTGTTGTTCTTGTTGTTCTTGTTGTTCTTGTTGTTCTTGTTGTTCTTGTTGTTCTTATTGTTCTTGTTGTTCATGTTGTTCTTGTTGTTCTTCTTGTTGTTGTTCTAGTTGTTGTTGTTCTAGTTGTCCTTGTTGTTGTTGTTCTCGTTGTTCTCGTTGTTCTCGTTGTTCTCGTTCTCGTTGTTCTTGTTGTTCTTGTTGTTCTTGTTGTTCTTGTTGTTCTTGTTGTTCTTGTTGTTCTTGTTGTTCTTGTTGTTCTTGTTGTTCTTGTTGTTCTTGTTGTTCTTGTTGTTCTTGTTGTTCTTGTTGTTCTTCTTGCTGTTCTGATTGTTCTTGTTGTTCTTGTTGTTCTTGTTGTTCTTGTTGTTCTTGTTGTTCTTGTTGTTCTTGTTGTTCTTGTTGTTCTTGTTGTTGTTGTTGTTCTTGCTGTTCTTGTTGTAGTTGTTGTTGTTGTCCTTGTTATTGTTGTAGTTCTTGTTGTTCTTGTTGTTCTTGTTGTTCTTGTTGTTCTTGTTGTTCTTGTTGTTCTTGTTGTTTTTGTTGATCTTGTTGTTCTTGTTGTTCTTGTTGTTCTTGTTGTTCTTCTTGCTGTTCTGGTTGTCCTTGTTGTTCTTGTTATTCTTGTTGTTCTCGTTGTTCTCGTTGTTCTCGTTGTTCTCGTTGTTCTTGTTGTTCTCGTTGTTCTTGTTGTTCTTGTTGTCCTTGT
>NW_027476104.1:90000-97500 GCF_051020955.1 Megalopta genalis
TCCTTGTTGTTGTTGTTGTCCTTGTTGTTCTTGTTGTTGTTGTCCTTGTTGTTCTTGTTGTGCTTGTTGTTCTTGTTGATCTTGTTGTTCTTGTTGCTCTTGTTGCTCTTGTTGTTCTTGTTGCTCTTGTTGTTCTTGTTGCTCTTGTTGTTCTTGTTGTTGTTCTTGTTGTTCTTGTTGTTCTCGTTGTTCTTGTTGTTCTTGCTGTTCTTGTTGTTCTTGTTGTTGTTGCTGTTCTTGCTGTTCTTGATGTAGTTGTTGTTTTTGTTGATCTTGTTGTTCTTGTTGCTCTTGTTGTTGTTCTTGTTGTTCTTGTTCTTCTTGTTGTTCTTGTTGTTCTTGTTGTTCTTGTTGTTCTCGTTGTTCTTGTTGTTCTTGCTGTTCTTGTTGTTCTTGTTGTTGTTGCTGTTCTTGCTGTTCTTGATGTAGTTGTTGTTTTTGTTGATCTTGTTGTTCTTGTTGTTCTTGTTGTTGTTCTTGTTGTTCTTGTTGTAGTTGTAGTTGTTGTCCTTGTTATTGTTGTAGTTCTTGTTGTTCTTGTTGTTCTTGTTATTCTTGTTGTTCTTGTTGTTCTTGTTGACCTTGTTGTTCTTCTTGCTGTTCTGATTGTTCTTGTTGTTCTTGTTATTCTTGTTGTTCTCGTTGTTCTCGTTGTTCTCGTTGTTCTCGTTGTTCTCGTTGTTCTCGTTGCTCTCGTTGATCTTGTTGTTCTTGTTGTTCTTGTTGTTCTTGTTGTTCTTGTTGTTCTTGTTGCTCTTGTTGCTCTTGTTGTTCTTGTTGTTCTTGTTGTTCTTGATGTTCTTGTTGTTCTTGTTGTTCTTGTTGTTCTTGTTGATCTTGTTGTTCTTGTTGTTCTTGTTGTTAATGTTGTTCTTGTTGTTCTTCTTGTTGTTGTTCTAGTTGTCCTTGTTGTTGTTGTTCTGGTTGTTCTTGTTGTTCTTGATGTTCTTGTTGTTCTTGTTGTTCTTGTTGTTCTTGTTGATCTTGTTGTTCTTGTTGTTCTTGTTGTTAATGTTGTTCTTGTTGTTCTTCTTGTTGTTGTTCTAGTTGTCCTTGTTGTTGTTGTTCTGGTTGTTCTTGTTGTTCTTGTTGTTCTTGTTGTTCCGGTTGTTCTTGTTGTCCTTGTTCTTGTTGTTCTTGCTGTTCATGTTGTCTTGTTGTCCTTGTTGTTCTAGTTGTTCTTATTGTTCTTGTTGTTCTTGTTGTTCTTGTTGTTGTTGTGCTAGTTGTTCTTGTTGTTGTTGTTCTGGTTGTTCTTGTTGTTCTTGTTGTTCCGGTTGTTCATGTTGTTGTTCTTGTTGTTGTTGTTGTTCTTATTTTTGTTGTCGTTGTTGTTGTTTTTCTTCCTGTTCTTGTTCTTGTTGTTCTTGTTGTTCTTGCTGGTCATGTTGTTCTTGTTGTTCTTGTTGTTCTTGTTGTTCTTGTTGTTCTTGTTGTTCATGCTGTTCTTGTTGTTCTTGTTGTTCTTGTTGTTCTTGTTGTTCTTGTTGTTCTTGTTGTTCTTGTTGTTCTTGTTGTTCTTGT
The DNA here is from genome assembly GCF_051020955.1 of Megalopta genalis. Taxonomy (NCBI): domain Eukaryota; kingdom Metazoa; phylum Arthropoda; class Insecta; order Hymenoptera; family Halictidae; genus Megalopta; species Megalopta genalis. Next base: position 91,525 of record NW_027476104.1, read on the forward strand.
TGCTCTTGTTGTTCTTGTTGTTCTTGTTTTTCTTGTTGTTCATGTTGCTGTTGTTCTTGTTGATCTTGTTGTACTTGTTCTTGTTGTTCTTGTTGATCTTGTTGTACTTGTGCTTGTTGATCTTGTTGTTGTTCTTGTTGTTCTTGTTGTTCTTGTTGTTCTTGTTGTTCTTGTTGTTCTTGTTGTTCTTGTTGTTCTTGCTGTTCTTGTTGTTCTTGTTGTTCTTGTTGTTCTTGTTGTTCTTGTTGTTCTTGTTGTTCTTGTTGTTCTCGTTGTTCTCGTTGTTCTCGTTGCTCTCGTTGATCTTGTTGTTCTTGTTGTTCTTGTTGTTCTTGTTGTTCTTGTTGTTCTTGTTGCTCTTGTTGCTCTTGTTGTTCTTGTTGTTCTTGTTGTTCTTGATGTTCTTGTTGTTCTTGTTGTTCTTGTTGTTCTTGTTGATCTTGTTGTTCTTGTTGTTCTTGTTGTTAATGTTGTTCTTGTTGTTCTTCTTGTTGTTGTTCTAGTTGTCCTTGTTGTTGTTGTTCTGGTTGTTCTTGTTGTTCTTGATGTTCTTGTTGTTCTTGTTGTTCTTGTTGTTCTTGTTGATCTTGTTGTTCTTGTTGTTCTTGTTGTTAATGTTGTTCTTGTTGTTCTTCTTGTTGTTGTTCTAGTTGTCCTTGTTGTTGTTGTTCTGGTTGTTCTGGTTGTTCTTGTTGTTCTTGTTGTTCTTGTTGTTCCGGTTGTTCTTGTTGTCCTTGTTCTTGTTGTTCTTGCTGTTCATGTTGTCTTGTTGTCCTTGTTGTTCTAGTTGTTCTTATTGTTCTTGTTGTTCTTGTTGTTCTTGTTGTTGTTGTGCTAGTTGTTCTTGTTGTTGTTGTTCTGGTTGTTCTTGTTGTTCTTGTTGTTCCGGTTGTTCATGTTGTTGTTCTTGTTGTTGTTGTTGTTCTTATTTTTGTTGTCGTTGTTGTTGTTTTTCTTCCTGTTCTTGTTCTTGTTGTTCTTGTTGTTCTTGCTGGTCATGTTGTTCTTGTTGTTCTTGTTGTTCTTGTTGTTCTTGTTGTTCTTGTTGTTCATGCTGTTCTTGTTGTTCTTGTTGTTCTTGTTGTTCTTGTTGTTCTTGTTGTTCTTGTTGTTCTTGTTGTTCTTGTTGTTCTTGTTGCTCTTGTTGTTCTTGTTGTTCTTGTTTTTCTTGTTGTTCATGTTGCTGTTGTTCTTGTTGATCTTGTTGTACTTGTTCTTGTTGTTCTTGTTGATCTTGTTGTACTTGTGCTTGTTGATCTTGTTGTTGTTCTTGTTGTTCTTGTTGTTCTTGTTGTTCTTGTTGTTCTTGTTGTTCTTGTTGTTCTTGCTGTTCTTGTTGTTCTTGTTGTTCTTGTTGTTCTTGTTGTTCTTGTTGTTCTTGTTGTTCTTGTTGTTCTTGTTGTTCTTATTGTTCTTGTTGTTCATGTTGTTCTTGTTGTTCTTCTTGTTGTTGTTCTAGTTGTCCTTGTTGTTGTTGTTGTCCTTGTTGTTCTTGTTGTTGTTGTCCTTGTTGTTCTTGTTGCGCTTGTTGTTCTTGTTGATCTTGTTGTTCTTGTTGCTCTTGTTGCTCTTGTTGTTCTTGTTGCTCTTGTTGTTCTTGTTGCTCTTGTTGTTCTTGTTGTTGTTCTTGTTGTTCTTGTTTTTGTTGTTCTTGTTGTTGTTGTTCTTGTCGTTGTGGTTCTTGTTGTTCCTGTTGTTGTTGTTGTTCTTGTTGTAGTTGTAGTTGTTGTCCTTGTTATTGTGTAGTTCTTGTTGTTCTTGTTGTTCTTGTTGTTCTTGTTGTTCTTGTTGTTCTTGTTGTTCTTGTTGTTCTTGTTGTTCTTGTTGTTCTTGTTGTTTTTGTTGATCTTGTTGTTCTTGTTGTTCTTGTTGTTCTTGTTGTTCTTGTTGTTCTTCTTGCTGTTCTGGTTGTTCTTCTTGCTGTTCTGGTTGTTCTTGTTGTTCTCGTTGTTCTCGTTGTTCTCGTTGTTCTCGTTGTTCTTGTTGTTCTCGTTGTTCTTGTTGTTCTTGTTGTTCTTGTTGTTCTTGTTGTTCTTGTTGTTCTTGTTGTTCTTGTTGTTCTTGTTGTTCTTGTTGTTCTTGTTGTTCTTGTTGTTCTTGTTGTTCTTGTTGTTCTTGTTGTTCTTGTTGTTCTTGTTGTTCTTGTTGTTCTTGTTGTTCTTGTTGTTCATGTTGTTCTTGTTGTTGTTCTAGTTGTCCTTGTTGTTGTTGTACTCGTTGTTCTCGTTGTTCTCGTTGTTCTCGTTCTCGTTGTTCTTGTTGTTCTTGTTGTTCTTGTTGTTCTTGTTGTTCTTGTTGTTCTTGTTGTTCTTGTTGTTCTTGTTGTTCTTGTTGTTCTTGTTGTTCTTGTTGTTCTTGTTGTTCTTGTTGTTCTTGTTGTTCTTGTTGTTCTTGTTGTTCTTCTTGCTGTTCTGATTGTTCTTGTTGTTCTTGTTATTCTTGTTGTTCTCGTTGTTCTCGTTGTTCTCGTTGTTCTCGTTGTTCTCGTTGTTCTCGTTGCTCTCGTTGATCTTGTTGTTCTTGTTGTTCTTGTTGTTCTCGTTGTTCTCGTTGTTCTCGTTGTTCTCGTTCTCGTTGTTCTTGTTGTTCTTGTTGTTCTTGTTGTTCTTGTTGTTCTTGTTGTTCTTGTTGTTCTTGTTGTTCTTGTTGTTCTTGTTGTTCTTGTTGTTCTTATTGTTCTTGTTGTTCTTGTTGTTCTTGTTGTTCTTGTTGTTCTTGTTGTTCTTGTTGTTCTTCTTGCTGTTCTGATTGTTCTTGTTGTTCTTGTTATTCTTGTTGTTCTCGCTGTTCTCGTTGTTCTCGTTGTTCTCGTTGTTCTCGTTGTTCTCGTTGTTCTCGTTGCTCTCGTTGATCTTGTTGTTCTTGTTGTTCTTGTTGTTCTCGTTGTTCTCGTTGTTCTCGTTGTTCTCGTTCTCGTTGTTCTTGTTGTTCTTGTTGTTCTTGTTGTTCTTGTTGTTCTTCTTGTTGTTGTTCTAGTTGTCCTTGTTGTTGTTGTTCTGGTTGTTCTTGTTGTTCTTGTTGTTCTTGTTGTTCCGGTTGTTCTTGTTGTCCTTGTTCTTGTTGTTCTTGCTGTTCATGTTGTCTTGTTGTCCTTGTTGTTCTAGTTGTTCTTATTGTTCTTGTTGTTCTTGTTGTTCTTGTTGTTGTTGTGCTAGTTGTTCTTGTTGTTGTTGTTCTGGTTGTTCTTGTTGTTCTTGTTGTTCCGGTTGTTCATGTTGTTGTTCTTGTTGTTGTTGTTGTTCTTATTTTTGTTGTCGTTGTTGTTGTTTTTCTTCCTGTTCTTGTTCTTGTTGTTCTTGTTGTTCTTGCTGGTCATGTTGTTCTTGTTGTTCTTGTTGTTCTTGTTGTTCTTGTTGTTCTTGTTGTTCATGCTGTTCTTGTTGTTCTTGTTGTTCTTGTTGTTCTTGTTGTTCTTGTTGTTCTTGTTGTTCTTGTTGTTCTTGTTGTTCTTGTTGCTCTTGTTGTTCTTGTTGTTCTTGTTTTTCTTGTTGTTCATGTTGCTGTTGTTCTTGTTGATCTTGTTGTACTTGTTCTTGTTGTTCTTGTTGATCTTGTTGTACTTGTGCTTGTTGATCTTGTTGTTGTTCTTGTTGTTCTTGTTGTTCTTGTTGTTCTTGTTGTTCTTGTTGTTCTTGTTGTTCTTGTTGTTCTTGCTGTTCTTGTTGTTCTTGTTGTTCTTGTTGTTCTTGTTGTTCTTGTTGTTCTTGTTGTTCTTGTTGTTCTCGTTGTTCTCGTTGTTCTCGTTGCTCTCGTTGATCTTGTTGTTCTTGTTGTTCTTGTTGTTCTTGTTGTTCTTGTTGTTCTTGTTGCTCTTGTTGCTCTTGTTGTTCTTGTTGTTCTTGTTGTTCTTGATGTTCTTGTTGTTCTTGTTGTTCTTGTTGTTCTTGTTGATCTTGTTGTTCTTGTTGTTCTTGTTGTTAATGTTGTTCTTGTTGTTCTTCTTGTTGTTGTTCTAGTTGTCCTTGTTGTTGTTGTTCTGGTTGTTCTTGTTGTTCTTGATGTTCTTGTTGTTCTTGTTGTTCTTGTTGTTCTTGTTGATCTTGTTGTTCTTGTTGTTCTTGTTGTTAATGTTGTTCTTGTTGTTCTTCTTGTTGTTGTTCTAGTTGTCCTTGTTGTTGTTGTTCTGGTTGTTCTGGTTGTTCTTGTTGTTCTTGTTGTTCTTGTTGTTCCGGTTGTTCTTGTTGTCCTTGTTCTTGTTGTTCTTGCTGTTCATGTTGTCTTGTTGTCCTTGTTGTTCTAGTTGTTCTTATTGTTCTTGTTGTTCTTGTTGTTCTTGTTGTTGTTGTGCTAGTTGTTCTTGTTGTTGTTGTTCTGGTTGTTCTTGTTGTTCTTGTTGTTCCGGTTGTTCATGTTGTTGTTCTTGTTGTTGTTGTTGTTCTTATTTTTGTTGTCGTTGTTGTTGTTTTTCTTCCTGTTCTTGTTCTTGTTGTTCTTGTTGTTCTTGCTGGTCATGTTGTTCTTGTTGTTCTTGTTGTTCTTGTTGTTCTTGTTGTTCTTGTTGTTCATGCTGTTCTTGTTGTTCTTGTTGTTCTTGTTGTTCTTGTTGTTCTTGTTGTTCTTGTTGTTCTTGTTGTTCTTGTTGTTCTTGTTGCTCTTGTTGTTCTTGTTGTTCTTGTTTTTCTTGTTGTTCATGTTGCTGTTGTTCTTGTTGATCTTGTTGTACTTGTTCTTGTTGTTCTTGTTGATCTTGTTGTACTTGTGCTTGTTGATCTTGTTGTTGTTCTTGTTGTTCTTGTTGTTCTTGTTGTTCTTGTTGTTCTTGTTGTTCTTGTTGTTCTTGCTGTTCTTGTTGTTCTTGTTGTTCTTGTTGTTCTTGTTGTTCTTGTTGTTCTTGTTGTTCTTGTTGTTCTTGTTGTTCTTATTGTTCTTGTTGTTCATGTTGTTCTTGTTGTTCTTCTTGTTGTTGTTCTAGTTGTCCTTGTTGTTGTTGTTGTCCTTGTTGTTCTTGTTGTTGTTGTCCTTGTTGTTCTTGTTGCGCTTGTTGTTCTTGTTGATCTTGTTGTTCTTGTTGCTCTTGTTGCTCTTGTTGTTCTTGTTGCTCTTGTTGTTCTTGTTGCTCTTGTTGTTCTTGTTGTTGTTCTTGTTGTTCTTGTTTTTGTTGTTCTTGTTGTTGTTGTTCTTGTCGTTGTGGTTCTTGTTGTTCCTGTTGTTGTTGTTGTTCTTGTTGTAGTTGTAGTTGTTGTCCTTGTTATTGTGTAGTTCTTGTTGTTCTTGTTGTTCTTGTTGTTCTTGTTGTTCTTGTTGTTCTTGTTGTTCTTGTTGTTCTTGTTGTTCTTGTTGTTCTTGTTGTTTTTGTTGATCTTGTTGTTCTTGTTGTTCTTGTTGTTCTTGTTGTTCTTGTTGTTCTTCTTGCTGTTCTGGTTGTTCTTCTTGCTGTTCTGGTTGTTCTTGTTGTTCTCGTTGTTCTCGTTGTTCTCGTTGTTCTCGTTGTTCTTGTTGTTCTCGTTGTTCTTGTTGTTCTTGTTGTTCTTGTTGTTCTTGTTGTTCTTGTTGTTCTTGTTGTTCTTGTTGTTCTTGTTGTTCTTGTTGTTCTTGTTGTTCTTGTTGTTCTTGTTGTTCTTGTTGTTCTTGTTGTTCTTGTTGTTCTTGTTGTTCTTGTTGTTCTTGTTGTTCATGTTGTTCTTGTTGTTGTTCTAGTTGTCCTTGTTGTTGTTGTACTCGTTGTTCTCGTTGTTCTCGTTGTTCTCGTTCTCGTTGTTCTTGTTGTTCTTGTTGTTCTTGTTGTTCTTGTTGTTCTTGTTGTTCTTGTTGTTCTTGTTGTTCTTGTTGTTCTTGTTGTTCTTGTTGTTCTTGTTGTTCTTGTTGTTCTTGTTGTTCTTGTTGTTCTTGTTGTTCTTCTTGCTGTTCTGATTGTTCTTGTTGTTCTTGTTATTCTTGTTGTTCTCGTTGTTCTCGTTGTTCTCGTTGTTCTCGTTGTTCTCGTTGTTCTCGTTGCTCTCGTTGATCTTGTTGTTCTTGTTGTTCTTGTTGTTCTCG